>NC_050574.1:261123008-261423008 GCF_011100635.1 Trichosurus vulpecula | reverse complement strand
AATCAATAATGATTTAGAGCATTTTTTCATATGATTATAAATGCCTATTTATATCCTTTGACCATTTATCAATTGGAGGATGACTGATATTCTTATAGATTTGACAAAGTTCCTTATATATTTGATATATGAGACTTTTATCTGAGAAACTGTTTGTAGATTTTCCCCCCTAATTTTCTGCCTTCTTTCTGATCTTGGCTACATTAGTTTTATTTGCACAAAACCTTTTTTAATTTAATGTAAATATTTAATGCAAATATCCATTTTATACCTCAGCCTGCTCTCTATCTGTTATTTAATCAAACGTTCCCCTATCCATAAGCCTGATAAGCAATATGTTCCATGTTCTTCAGATTTTTTTGTAATATCTCTCTTCATATCTAGATCATGTATCCATTTTGACTTTATCTTGGTAAATGATGTAAGATATTGCTTTATGTCCAATTTCTGCCATACTACTTTCCAGTTTTTCCAACAATTTTTTTTACCAAATAATGAAGTATTACCCCAAAGTCTTTACATTTGTCAAATATGATTTTACTAGATTTATTTGCTGCTGTAAATTGTATATCTACTCTGTTCCATTGATCTACCTTTCTATTTCTTAGCCAGTACAGCTTACAATCTAATGGGAGAGATAACATAAAACAAACATATACAAAACAAGCTATGTACGAGATGATATTATGAAAGTAAAACTAACAGGCCTTGAGAACAGACTGGATATGGGGAAGAAGAGAAGAGAGAAAGTGAAGAATTAAGTATGACATCTTGGTGGTGAGTCTGGATGACTCGGGGGATAGTGGTGCCTTCAGCAATAATAAAGCAATTAGAGTAAGGATTGGGGGAGGAGAACAATAAATTTAGTTTTGGACTTGCTGAGTTTAAGATGTTTCTGGGACTTGCTATTCAAGATGTCCAATATACAGCAGGAGGTCAGCAGAGTAGTTAGGGATGGATGAGTTAATTTGAGAATTGTCTGCATAGAGATTCATGGGAGCTGATGCAAATAATAAATAAAACAACAGGAAAAGAGAAGGCCTAGGAAAAGAGAAAAGGGCCCTGTGGCTCACAGAGAGTTAGTGAGGATGACTTAGATGAAAATGCAGAAAAAGAGATTGAGACATGGTCAGATAGGTAGGAGGAGAAGCAAGAGAATGTAATGTCACAAAAACCTAGAGAAAAAGGAGCACCAAGGAGAAGAGGGCAATTCATAATATCAAAGGTTTCAAAGGGTTTAAGATGAATGAAGACTGAGAAAAGGTCATTTAGATTTAATAGTTTTTTTTCCCAATTATATGTCAAGACAATTTTTAGCATTTATTTTTACAAGATTTTGAGTTCTAAATTTCTCTTCCTTCCTCCATCCCTTCCACTCGTCCTAAAATGGTAGGCAATTTGATATAGGTTATACATGTGCTCTCATGTAAAATACATTTCCATGTAGTTACAGCTGTGAAAGAAGAAACAGATCAAAAGGAAAACAACCATGAAAAAAGAATAAAGTAAGTGAAAAAAACTTTGCTTCAATCTTTATTTAGAGTCCATGAGCTCTTTATCTGGATGTGGATAGCATTTTCCTTCATGAGTTCTAAAAGGTCATTAGATTTTATAATGAAGGGATTATTAATAACTTTGGAGAGAGCAATTCTGGTTGAATGATGAATTCAGGAGCCAAACTGTAAAGAGTGGGTATGAGAGGAAAGGAAATGGAGGCACTTATTGTAGATAACCCTGTGAAGGAGTTTAGTCACAAAGGGGAGGAAAGATACGGGACAATAGAGGGGAAGAATGGATTAAGTGAGGGTTTTTTTGAGAATGGGAGACACATGGACATGTTTGTAGGCAGCAGAGAATTAGCCAAACACATAAGGAACACGACTTAAATAGATCCAATAATCTCAAGTTACAAATCAAAGGTTGTATTTTTGTTGCTGCTGTTCAGTCATTTCAGTTGTGTCCAAATGTTTGTGACCTCATTTGGGGATTTTCTTGGCAAAGACACTGGATTGGTTTGCCATTTCCCTCTCCAACTCATTTTACCGATGAGGAACTGAGACAAAGTTAAGTGACTTCCCCAGTGTCACATAGCTAGTACGTGTCTGAGGTTGGATTTGAACTCATGAAAATGTCTTCCTCATTCTAAGCCTAGTGTTCTAGTCACTGCATGTATTTAGTTGCCCTAAAGGTTATATAGTAAATAAGAAACCTGTCACATTGATTTCAACATTCTTATACCAAATTCACCTCCTCGTAGTCCGGCCATTTTTAAAAGTATACTTTTTTTTATTTAGGGAAAAATTAGGAGAGAGAAAAACAAAATACTATGTACGCCTATAGTCACATGATTATTTCTTCCCTTTCGAATGGAATGAGACAAAGGTAAATTTATGGATCATTCCAGAAATTGGGGAGCTGAGTTTCGCTATATTAATAGCACTTAAAATCCACTTCAGGACTAAAATCATATAATCCATAAGCCTCTTTGAAATTATGTATATGAAAAGGAACTTCACAGAATCCCTAACCCATGCTGAACTCTAGTGGCACAGATGGGCACCACAGTCCCTAGAGCTAAACAGAACAGAGCCTGGAAAGTAGCCAGGGGCAGGGTATAACACAGGGAAGGATTTTTCTTTCTAAAGCCATGTGTATTGGAAACTTGGTAATAAAAGTATATAAAATTGGTTTTTATCTTCAACTTATATTTATAAGAATATGACTCAGAGTAAACAGGGAAGTGATGTGAAAATATATTTTGAGTCCTTTCATCATAGAAAGTCCCTTCAGAGGGCATTTCTTGAGAGAAAGAACAAGTAATAACTTTAAAATACCAATTACCATACATTCTTTTATTTCTTATCTTCCATAAATATTCTTGTGCTAGGTGGTTGTGTGTGAAGATGTATAAAACTTTTATTTTCTTTATACTTTTTTGCATATTCTTGAGACATATATATATATATATAGAGATATATAATATGTGTGTGTATATGTGTGTGTATGTGTGGGTGTGTGTAACTCCCTGCATCCCAAGTGCTTGATGAGCTTAACTATTCTTTTTAGCTGCTACTCTGTTGAAGATAAAGATAGAGAAAGGATCAGAGGATCATATAATCTTACTAACTTTGAATAGGCAGCTGCTTTACAGTTTATAGGAAGACTATAAGAAAATAAGAATAAGCTAGAGTTTGGAGGGAACCTAGAAATACACTGAGGAACAGAGATACTGGCTTGCCCCAGATTGTACAAATACTCAATAATAAAGCCAAAACCAGAAAAATGTAATTTAAGCATAGTTAATATTATTAATATCGTGCTCAAAGTTATCTCATTTAAAAAAAAAACATTGCATTTTCTACAGTCTAGCATAAGCTGAGAATATATTCCTGACCAAGAGCACTCTCAAAGAAAATGTTAGTATTAGAATAACTCTAAATTCTTTTGCTTAGAATGAGGTTGTAGCCATAAGAATTCCATGTAATGATATCAGTATATCCAGTATATGGCTGTTGAATCATCTCATTTAGTAGTTCTGTACTTGTGAAATTGGTGAATAGTGCTTGCTGTTTGGAGATTTTTTTTTTCAAGGCATTATAGTGAGGTGATTATGCAGTATAAGAGAACTAGTGGGTCTGGTACAGTGGAAAGAGCCTTGTATTTGAAGTCAGAAGACTGAGGTCTATATTTGGGATTCTGTATGACCTCAAGCCAGGCAAGTCACTTAACCTCTCTATCTCAGCTTCCTTGCTATGGATCTGCTTTTCTTGATTGTTGAAACAGGGATAAAAAAATGTAGTGTAAAGAACACACGACACAGGAAAACTCTGTTACTATAAACAAATTACATGATTTCTCTGGGCCCAGGTTTACTGCTCTGTATAGACAATAACCAAATACAAAGGAATCATCCTAAACAATCTCCAAGGTCCCCTTCATGCTACTTCTAACATCTAAGGCTACATTTGCTTTCCTCACACAGTTTTATGGATTTTTAATATGTACCTTAGAAGGAAGCTAGTAAGCTTTCTCTGTATCGTGGGGTTGTCTCTTAGTATGCTGAACCTGATATTTAGGGAAATATCCAAGATGATCATTAGAAAACAGTTTGGGAAATTTCCGATGGGTCACAGAGGACACAATTTCCCCCCAGGGTGTCTATGGAGCTGTCTTTGCTGACTTGTTCAAAGGTTTCCTTTTTTTTTTTACCTCTATCATGTTCTATAACATGAAGAATCTGCTAGGGAAAAGCATTATGGCAAAGAACTCACTTTCTTATTCATTCTCTATTAAGTACTTCCCGATTTCATGGGAGGTAGAAGTTAAACATTTTCCTTTCACTCTGTCCTGAGTAATGGACACATCTGATTGATATTATAACAAGAAGGTACACATTTAGTTAGGAGTGGTGTCTAGGGAAAGTTTCTGGAAAATGTCAAAGTTGTCTTTTGTCCTTAATGTTCAACCTGAACCATTTGATAAGGTCTGTGGTGAGATCATTTGTATTTTTTTCTTTTCTTATTGCTTGGAGTTGTTAAATTTCAAGAGAGAACTGGCATTCTTTCTTTCTTCCTTCCTTCCTTCCTTCCTTCCTTTCTTTCTTTCTTTTTTCTTCCTTCCTCCCTTTTTTCTTCCTTCCTTCCTTCCTTCCTTTCTTTCTTTCTTTCTTTCTTTCTTTCTTTCTTTCTTTCTTTCTTTCTTTCTGTCTTTCTTTCTTTCTTCTTTTTCATTCAGTGAAGAACAACTTTCCATGCAGGAGATACTGTTTACTTTCTTGTGAGGAGAGGCTGGAAACAATAAGAGTGACCTGGGTTTGAAGCAGGTCCATTTCTGTCTTCTGCTCTTCAGGAATAATTGATATCATAAATATAGCATTGGAAGGAACTTCTGCTAGTCCAATATTTCATTTTACAAATGGGGAAACTGAGACTAGGAAAGGTCATGTGACTTCCCTTTGAGCACAAATATAGTGAGGAGCATAGTTAGGATTCAAACCCAGGTCCTCTAACTTCAATTCCTATGTTCTTTCAACTGGTTCTCATTGCTTCAAAGGCACTCCTTAGGTTTAAGTGTTATAAAGACATCTCTATTTCCCAATAGGTAAGGGGTTCTCTGTTTTCTCTCTTGGACCCTGGTTGGTACCAAGAAACTTTAATTCCTTTAGGAAAATTTCTTTGTTCCCACGTAGAGAGGAGTGCCTTTCATATTTCCCTGGGGCACATTACTGTCTGTGACATTGGCAGAGTCCACTAACAAATAAAATTGCAGGGTAGGGTTGTAGGGTGGTGGTGGGCAAGAGGATTAGTAAAACTATTTTCTAGTTTTACTCTTGGAAAAGGAGTGTCAGTGGAAATAGGAAAACCTTGATCATGTTCCTAGGTAGAAAAAGTTCATCCTCCATATTTTCAAATACATTTTCCATGATTCTCTTGAATCCACCAACACTTAACCAATGTGAATCAACTTAACCAATCAGAAGCACCAAAGGCATCCAAGGAAAAACAAAATGTAGCCAGAGAATACTTGCAAGAACTTCTTATGATAGTAAAGAACTGGACACAAAGTAGATGCCCATTAATTGGGAATGACTAAATAAATTGGGGTCCTTGACTGCATTGAATATCACTGTGCTATAAGAAATAATGAACATGAAAAATATTGGAAAGCATGGAAACACTTGGGTGAATTGAGGCAAAGGGAAGTAAGCAGAGTCAGGAAAACAATATATGCAAGGCTACAACAATGAAAATTGGAAGAACAACAAGCATGAAACAATTGAAGGTCAATGTGGCAAAATTACAAAAAACGAATTTAGCCTCAAAGATAAGATACAAGAAAACTCCTCCCCCAATCCATTGTACAAGTGTATTTGTGTGTGTGTGGGGAGGGGGGACAGGAGAAGGTGGGGTGGTTCATGGGTGACCAATATTGCAAAAAATTTTGATTTTTTTTAACATATTACTGATTTTTTCTCTTTTCTTTTTTTCTTTTAAAAATTCGTTGTTGTAAATAATGGCCCTCTCCAGGAGGGCAAAGGAATATAAAGGAAAATTCAGGCAATGTAAAAACAAAATATGTTGATATGGGTTTTTTTGTTTGTTTGTTTATAAAGATGTGGTCCTGTCATTATCTCTTTTGAGTGTTATCCAAAGTAATTTAATTTCTGGGAAAGGATCATGACCATGACAATAAAATGTTTTATAAATACAAAGGTCTCAGAAAATGCTAAATAGTAATACTGTGAAGTATGTTAGTACTGCAGTAATGTCAGAGGTATGAAAATATGAAAATATTAGAAAAAAAGTGCAGAAGGTACCTTTGTGCTTCTAGATTTCAGCTGTTTACCACATCTTGTGCCTGGTCCTGTCTGCATTCCAATGGAAGATGCATCCAACAAGTCACCCCTTGTAGAAATGTCACTATTGGAGAATAAATGAATGCTAAAATTTTGTTACTTATCTCGGCAAATTTGTTGAAAACCATAATAGCTCTAAGTCTGTGTCTTTGACAACAAGCAAATGGTTAGATTGTAGTCACTGGATTCACAAAACTTGTAAAATGAACTAGAAAAGGGAGGACTTAAGAATCACATAGCCACAGTTTCAGGATTATTTGGTGATAGATGAGTATGAAGTTCCCCTAAGGTGACTTGGATTGAAGAATCAAACATTGCCACTACTAGTCACTTTAGTATGCTTATTGGGTCGGGACTTTCTTGCAGTGCTTTTCCTTCCCTATTTATTTAGGTGTGTTTCTTTGTTCTTCTGTTTATTGAAGGGTAGAGGCTTAAGCAATATCCTGTCTTCAATCATTGTTATAACTCATAATGAGTACAATGGAAAATTCTGGTTATGAAACCATAGGCCATGACCATAATTAGAAATCAGGTAAAAATAGTTTGTCAAACTTACTTTGAAGATAAAATGCTCCGTGACCCCAAATCAATGAAGTCGTAATTATCACCACATTTTAAAATGTGGGTGCCAATCCTGACTGTTAAGAAGCCCATAGTTTCATGTGTCTGTCATTTTGGGGGAGAAAGGTGATTGCTTTGCTTTGTTTTGTTAGCATATCTGTCAATTTGTTCAAAAGCTTGGAGAGCATGTACAAAGTGTGACAGTGGTTTAATAGCTATTCTGCGTCCATACTATTGGGTGGCACTCAGGCATTTTGTGCACATGGGATTTGAAAAGTTTAGTTTCTGTACTGCATACTGATTATTCTAAAGGAAGTGAGTAAGAGCCATCATAGCCAGGGTAAGCAGACTAATTGTCAGGGTTTTGAGCACACTGGGTTCCAAAATATTTGGAAGCATCTGGGCGCTCCCTGTCTTGTGGCTCACTCAACATTCTTTGTAGGCTTATAGCCCAGGACCACAACGCCTCTTACCTCTCACTGGTTATTGGGCCAAGAATAGGGAAAGTACATGTTACTGTGATTAAGCATAATACTACCAACACTGGAAGAAGTTTCCTCTGGGATGACCTCTATTTTTCCCTATTTAGCTCCCTCCTTTCTTTATGATCATCTTTCCTTCATATCTCCAACCCATGGGTGGTTTTAGGAAACTAAGTAAGAAGGCATTGTTCTTTTGATGTTGGTGTAGGGCTTCTGCATATTCCCACTTTTTATTTTTATATCTTTGCTATTTTACTCTGAACGTAGAGAACTAGAGGAAATGAAAGAAATAAGTTCTTTTAAAATAAGAGATGAAAAGCTTTCAAACAATAGGAAGAAAAATGTATCAGTGACAATGACCCTCATCTACTTTACCTTGACCAAAACCAGATGACGATCACATTCCTCCAAGGCAATTAGCACTATAACCTACACCATCAAATTGGTGGATCAGTTTCTGTTAAATGCCTCCAAATGCAACCAATTGCCAGATCTCAGAGGCATTAATCTGAGGTGTGGTACATTCATTTATGAAGAGTGACTGACAGCTGTTCAGGAGTTAAGCATGGGAAGTGATGAGGACTGTAGGCTATAAAAGCACTTGACCCATGGAAGAAGTGGATTTCACACAGATAACTATAAATAATGAGGTGGCATGCATTACCTGATATCAAAAGAAAATGTGAGTTTTGTTTTTGAATATGTGCCCTGAATCAAGCAGGACTCCATCAGCACTTACTGCTGCTGTAGCAACAATCATATAAAGGATGGCAATCAAAAAGGTTGGGGGGAAAAGTTTCCTTAGCAATAACACAGACTTTCCTCTCAAAAGGCTTGGTGCATTGTGAAATCTATTTACTGATAACTCAAGAAGTCGATCAGCCATTCAGGATTAAAGCATAGGTATTTATTTGTATACTTCAGTTGTTCTTACTCTTTTCCACCATGGCAGAACCTTTAACATATTTTGGAAAAGGGGTTGTTGAAAATTCTTTAATTTAAAAATACATATTTAAGTGTGTCTCTCTAATATTATCTTTGATTGAAAGCTGATTTTAACAGCTATTGTTTTTCAAATAGTTTTCATTTTGAACAGTACTGAAAAGTGTGTTAAGTGAGAAGGATGAGAGTGATATGAAAATAGACTTTATAATTGGCAACAATTTCAGATGAGAAACCTTGTTCACATGTAAAATGATTCACATCACTAAAGTCATCCTGACATTAATATTAGTAATTGGGAGGGGAAAGGCTACTTTCAGCTGATTGTATTTTCACTTTAAATGTCCAAGAGCTGTGTCTTTGATTTCACTGTTCAGTTTGCAAAATTTTTTATAATTTTCCCAGAGCCATGGAGTTATTTTTTATATCAATACCTCAGCATGCTGTGTACCAGGATCATTAGAAAAAATAACCCTAATTGGAGTTAGCTATCATTGTGTTTGCATTTCTTTTGTATTAGTGGTTTGGGATTTGAATTTGTTCCATGAATGTTTGCTTTATCATCAGAGCCATTACATGTTCCATTAAACTTCTTTATTTTACCCATGTATCTTTCTATAAAAGATATTGGTACAAAACTATAGAAACACACATACACAAACCCCTCTAAAATTTAAAAGGGCCATAAATTATTTTATATATATGCTGATAAGATAGAGTGATAATTATAACTGACCACATGCCAGTCATTATTGTGGCTGAAGCAAGGAAATGCTCATGGACCATTATGAAGTCAACTCTTTGGTCACATGACTGATTTCTATGTAACTTCAAAGATTATTCGTATCAGCTGGTTGCACACTTGGATGCAAATAGCAGAAAGATGACAAGCTGATTAGCTTGTTTTGTGTTTCTCCATTTTATTTCCCCCTACCTGCCCCTCAACCCCACTTCCCCATTTGTTGAAATTCCTAAGATTACTCTATACAGCTTTGGGCTCGCATATATGGTTTATTTTCTTGTACCCAGAAAAGTATTAATTTTCTGAGCTAGTCATGCCAATTACTTTACTTAGGTGGTACTGGATTGAGCATTGGACTTTTAGTGAGAAAGACACATAGACACATACTACCTGGGAAACTCAAGGAAAGTCACTTGACCTTTTACTCTCAATTTCACCATCTGTAAAATGGTGACAATAATAGTACCTATCTCAAAAGTTTGTTGTGATGAGAAAATGAGATTACATACATAAAGTGCTTTGGAAAGCTTAAAGTGTTATGTTAATGCTACCTATTATTTTTATTATTATTATTAATGACAATTTTGTAGGTGTAACTTTACCACAAGTACCTTCTTAGTTCAATGTTTCGATTGTTGAGACAGTCATAAGTCATTTAACATTTACCAATGTTGAGGCAATCACAAGTCATTGAATATTTAACAAGGGAAATTTATTTTGCCCTAACAGAAAGAATATGTAAGAAGAATATAGTGACACTTAGCTTCACTTTATTCAGGCCCCCTAAGCTCCATCTGGAAACACATTTGGTCAGTAAGTCATCAAGGTATAGTGACTCCCATGGTCTCAGTTATCCACCAATTCCAAGAGGCCCAGACTCTATGAGTTGGGGATATTGGATGCTCTTAAAAAGAAAGCTGTGTCAGGAATACTGAGGTTAACCGGATCGCATAGGGGAACAAGCTGCATCAGGGAAGCTGGGACTAAAGGAAGCTGTGTCAGGAAAATTCCAGTCCTATCACAATGATTATCTTATGATATTATTGATAATAATGTAAGAGTATTAATAATACTATGATGTAACTGTGAGTTTCTAATATTAGAAATGGGGAGAGCCATAATGAAGACTGGATTACTTGGTCTGTGTTTCAGGGCACTAAAATTTAAAGGGACCTAATACCATATTCCTTTAGCTGTTAGAAATACTTGAGCTTAGTATAAAAGTAGCAAGAATAATTACTTAAAATAGTAAGCTACCATATGATGACACTTCTTGCTTCCCCCCCCCCACCTCTTATACCATATTTGACCACTTTCTTCACCCAAATTTACTATAAATTGAAATCAATTATGTGCCCAAAAGTTGATTTCTTCCTGGTCAACAAGCACTCTTTGACCAGCCTCAGTAATGAATGACATACACTCAGTTCCTTTCCAATTAATCTTAATAGAGTATATATCAAGCAATTAATTTTTAGAAAAATATATGTTTATGTGTTACTATAGTTTTTGTACCAGTTTCCATCTTCCTATAGCTCTGGCCACCCTATCACAGCCTTGAGACATCATGGTAGGTAACATACACATATAGGGGAAGGGGATGGGATAAATATTTATATTGTATGTATTAGATTTTCTAAGCCTACTACAAGATTTGCTAAATGCTTTACACATATTATCTCATTGGAACTTCACAAAAACCTACGAAGTGAGTATTTTTATTATCCTTCTTTAGAGTTGAGAAAACTAAGGCAAATAGAAGTTAAGTGATTTGAGCAGGGTCACATCTAGTAAGTGTCTGAGGCTGGATTTGAACTGAGGTCTTCTTGACTCCAGGTCCAGCTCTCTAATAGTTGTACCACCAGTTACTTCACATACATACATGAAAATATACATATGTACATTCATACATTCATGAGAACTGATTATAAAGTCATCAAAAGCAAGGACCCTGTCTTATTCAATATTGTCTAACTCTCAATAGGCTCTTATGCGTGTTCTTTGGATAAATGAATGACTAGATGAGTGAATTTTTAGGATGAAGGAGGGTTTACCATAAAATCATTTTATAACAAGGTGTAATAACTTTTAAAAATGGGGTAATAAAAGCTTATGTCTATTACCATTACAGTACCTATGAATAGAGTCCTAGCCTAGTAGTTTGGATTATATCAAGTGTGTTTTTTACATGACCCAGTGACTTAATTAAAGGCATAAAGAAAGAAACCCTCTCTTTCTTATCCTTGTTGATCTATAATGAGGGCAATAACCCTTGTCTATTTCAAAATGTTCACGCTAGGAATTGTTAGTTTAAATTATTAATGAGTTCAAATTATTTTAAAAATATCATTGTATGTTAGCAATTTCTTAAATGTTCAGCTGATGAGGTTCTTTAATGTTTGCTAGTAACAGAACTGTGGTTTTATAGATCAGAATTCAATTCTGTCTTTTCACTCAAGTTGTAACTTCATTCCTGATCTTCATTGGCTCACTGGGAAGAGTGCCATCTACTGAATCAACAGTATCTTCTCATGGACTACCTGGAGAGACTTTTCTTATTTGTTTGCATAAGAAAATGTATGTACACCGGAATAGTCATGTTACTTTTTGACTTCTATTTGGTTTGATAACTGATCTTTCTTTAGGCTCCAATTTAGTGGAAAATCACCAAAACTTATAGAAAAGAATTGTTAGAATGGTTTCTGATGTCCAAATCACCAATACCTCAGTTTAATTTTAACAGAATGGATCAGCTCAATAAGAACTTTGAAACAGCTAGAATAATTTGATCAAGGTGAAGGTTTCTAACTAATATATATGTAGTGCTTTTTTTTTATTTTATCCTCACTCCCACCTTTTGTATGCATATGCACTACATGTATGTACTCCGGTTCATTGTGTGTATACAAACACTCATATAAAATATATCATAATACTTAGAACATACAACACTATTATGCACTCATGTGTGTGGTATGTAAGGAGACAGGATGAGGAGAGGGGGTGTATGTGTGTACATATATATATATGTATACATATATATACTTCTTTCTCTGACTGTATACAGTCACACTTGTTATAGCATGTATGCATATGTGCTATAATATTTAGATATGTGTTTATGTACAAACATGTAAAGTAGCGATACATAAACATATGTATACTTATTAATTCAAGGCAGGAATAAGGATAAAAGAAAAAAAAAGCTACATGTATTTTAGCTAGAAGCATTGACCTTGACTATATATATAAAATCATAATCATACGCTTTTCATTCTGAGTTTAATCATCAAGGTTATTACAGTCTAAAAGGTCTGCATTGTCAAACTAATAAGAATATTATAAAATTTTTATTCAGTGAAGCCTTTGTCCCTCGAACATGTGATCATCAGTTATAAGAAACTTTTCTACCATTTTTAAATTTAATTATAATTCACAACAACATCTCTAATCATGTTGCTTACTTGTTGAGTCTTCATGACTCTGTTTCAGGGAGGTATTCATTATTCCCTCTAATCTGTTCTTTATCATTACCCTTCTGCTGGATGCCATCCTGACTCAAGCAGTAGGGTACATTAAATAGGGTCTTTCTGTACATCTTCTTTATTCTTCTCTTGAAATTTTTTAAGTGTTTAGGATGAGGTTGGCAATGACTCATTCATTCAAATGAGGGTATTGTTAGCAAGTTGGGTTACATGACCAACCACTGAGTAATTAAATATCCCTGTGGAAGGTATTGGGGCCATTATCCATTTTTTTAATCACTCAGGTATTATTTCTGGCTTGCTAATTTTACTATATAAATGCTGCAAAATCAATAAAAATCCAAGTGTTTTAAAAATGAACATCATAGGGTTTCCAAGGACTTTAACAATTTTTATATAATAAAGAGTTTCAAAGTTATCAATTAACATAACAAGACAAAGCCCTAAAAGTTTATAAATGACTAGGGATACAACAAACAATAAAGAGTTCCACAATAAGTCTTTAATTATAACTATAAGAAAGCTTTTTAAACTGTAACAAAGTTGATTAATCAGTCACTTGGTTTCATTTTACAGAAGTATAAATTCACAAATGTTGTAGAAAGAAGTCAATGTAATAATATTTATTTCCACTCATAAAACTTCTCAAGATGAAAAAAAAACCAACTTCCTCCAACATGCCCATAGCAAGATTCAATTCTCTACCTAACAAAGGCAATTCATGCATGCTGCAACCTGCCAGAAATTTCTACTCCATTCCCATAAAACTTCCTCTTATGGGCCTTTACCACAATAAATTTATTTCAGAAAGTTGGAAAAAGAAAATATAAAATTATATTTATCAAAATGATGTAAGAAACACGTAAAACTGAAATGAAGTGCTTTAACAATGGAATTCATAAATTAGAAATTACTCTGACGTATTGGTTGTAGCAAAACAATCCACAATGAGTATGACAAGCAATTTGTAGGAAATAGAAGGGAAAGAAAATGCAATTTAAATATGGTTGAATCACCAAAACCTAAACATTTAGAAGATTTTCATTATTAAATATTTATGAAGGATATGAGTGTATTCCAGAATCAATATATCAATCAATAAGCACTTATTTAATACCTACTCCCTGCCAGGCTTTGTGCTGGGTTTTGGGAAGAAAGATAAGGATAAATATGAAATGGCCTCTGAAGATGATTGATTAATAGGTAGATAGACAGATAGATATAGATATAGACATAGACATAGACATAGACATAGACACAGACACAGACACAGACATAGACATAGGCATAGACATAGACAGATACAGATATAGAGGTAGAGAAGATGGAAGAGAAGGGATCCATAGTTTTCACCACACTGCCAGAGAAATTCACAAAACATTTTAGGAATCCTGTTATACATGTAGGGAAATGAAAGAAAGAAAGAAAACTAGAGAGAGATGGGCGGACAGGCAGATGTAATATAGATATATAGGTTTCTTTGTAGAATAGGGATAGGATCTAGACCGTGATATCATTGATAAAGGGAACTCCAGGGCAATGAATTTTCTTCTACTGCTTGGACTTTTCTCTGAAATTTGAAGTCTTACACCGTTTCCTTGAGCAGTGAAATGTTAAGTGTTTTGCATGGAGAGATACAACCAATACGTGTCAGAGGTGACTCATGAATTTGTTTTTAAGTCTAACTCTTCATCATCTAGCTGTAGCAACTGGAGGATTAGGAAAAGCTTTATGTAGAAAATGGCTTTTTAGGTGAATTTTGCAGAAAACAAGGGATTCTAAAGCCTAAAGAATTGTCTGTGAATGCAGACTTGAAATGCCTTTGAGAGAGGGGGACACACACACACACACACACACACACACACACACACACACACACGCTTACTTTAGTGCCTCTAAAAAAGGGAATAGAACACATACCAGTGTATGTTTTCTGTTAGATACAGAGACAAAACCAGTGAAAAATATGGATAAAAAGAGAATCCAGATTAAAAAAGAAACAGGAAAGGGTACTTGTTTCTCCCTGTCCATAGCTTTGCCTTGTCACTAGATTTGTCCCTGTGACAGATTTAGCATGTGTTTTCCTTTCTGTTCTGTGTCTGCCTTTGTTCCTTCTTTATTATCCCTTTCACCTACCATGAGAGCTAGGCTTCCAATTATTTTCGATCTTCTTTCATCAAGGATTTGTGTTTTACCACCAAAATGCCACTTGCACCATCAATTGAGTCAGCTTGGCCTTCCTGTCCTGATGAGGTTATCCTGTTTACTGGACTTGTGGTCCGACAAAGTAGAGATTACAGGACCCAGGAAGTGGGAAAAGATTGGGGAGGCAGTTTTCTCAGGATTTCAGCATAATCCTTGGAATCAGGAACCTTCAATTTTTTTACACACATTTCTTTCAGTGATTTTACTCTTTGCCCAAAGTGGGAAATTAAAAACAAAAAAAGAATTTGGAACTTTTCCCATTTTTCTCTTCAGCTATTTTCATCTTTTGAATTTCTATTTGTTACCTCAGATGGTCAGAACAGTAGTCGTTGTACCATTAGGTTCTTATAAACTCTATTTCATTTGTTAAATGCCTTAAAACACATCTGGTAACAGGGGCTATTGTAAAAAATAATGATTTCATGATAATGCTTTTTAAATTATCTAGGTACAATAGATGTCAAATGCAATGTTTTAAGTAACCTAAACTTAGTTTAGGTTTTTGCTTTTCTAATTGGATTTGATTTTATGTAGAAGCTATTGTGTCTTGATATAATTTTGACTGGTAGTTCCCAAACATGGTTGTATTATAGATAAGCAAAGTTTTAAATGTATCTACTGAAAATATCTTTGTCAAGGCAGTTCCTGGTAGCTGATGGGGTGTTTAGCAAACATTGAGGAAAAAGAAGAGGGGAGAGACAAGATGAATAGTGAAGGATAAGTAAGAGTATTTTTTTCTAATTGCCTTTCTCATCACTTTCAAAGGTTTTTAAAATGTAAGGACATTTGTTAATGAGAACATTTGCTGTAGAACACTGAAAATTTAATTACAAGTCAACTGGCCTGAAATAATGTTCCAGATCCTCCTCCTCCAATTTCTCCTTCTCTTCTTCCACTTCCTCCTCTTCATCCCTAGCATTTATATAGCACTTTAAGGTTTGCAAAGTGCTTTACAAATATCATCTCTTTGGTTCTCACAACCCTAAGAGGTAGATGATATTATTATTCCCATTTTACAGATGAGAAAACTAATGCAAATACAGGATGTGACTTATCCAGGGTCACAAAGCTAATAACTTTCTGAGGCTGAATTTGAACTCAGGTCTGCCTGATTTCAAGTCCAGTGCTCTAAGCCACTGTGCCAATTAGCTTTCTAGCAGTCAGTTGTCATTACCAAAGAGTAGGAAAGCTGAGAAAGGTGTATTTAAGCTGGGTTCCCTCCTAAACTCAAAGAAGATGCCATACTTTGATGATAGGGGATACATGCTTCATGTTATTTTAATATGTATTTTTACTAAATGTTTGATGAAAATATAGAGTGCTTTAGCTTTCTTAATCTGATACACAAAAAGATTGTGGGAGAAGAATTACAATTCTCATTGTCTGAAGACTCAACAAAAATAGGAACTCTAAAATTATAAATTGACTTAACATCTGTTGGCCAAACAATTTGCTTAGCCTCTAAAAAAACATTTATTTTCCTCCACCTCACAGTCTCTCACACATCTGGGAATGTGGTGAGATCATCACAGAGGCAATTATAAAGCCATAGTCCAGTTAACAACCGTGAATTTTCCATTTATAGCCTCAGCTGCAATGTAAAGTTATTTCAAATAGTGACCTGGTTGGACTCCACAGGAAGAAAAGTCTTTGTGATGTTGAGATATAATAAAATCCGAATTGCAAGTCAACATGAGAGTTCTGGGAAAAGAAGAATTAGAATATCATCTATATATATATATATATATATATATATATATATATATATAATATATAATATATATAGTGACTTATTTGTAGTGATGTGAGTATTGAAGATTTATACACATAGACACACATACACACATATCTGAGAGCAATGGATGGTTGTTGACAGATTTTATAAATGTTGAATTATCATCTTGCATAATCATCCACACAGATTCACTTAAAAGAAAAGTTTCAACTATGTAGATAATTTAAAAACAAGAACATTGACCCTAAAAGGGGGCCTGAAGTAGTTGATAAAAGGTCTCGGAGTGAGAAACAGCTACCTAATTCAATCTTGACTCTGACACATACTATCTGTATGACTATGGAGAGATAACTTAACCTTTCAGTACTCTTGGTAACTCACTAAGATGGTAAGTTAGATAGGAATTGTTTTTCAACCGATGGAGTTATAGGTTTAAATAAACACCACCACTGCCACTACCACCAACAACTAGTCGATGAAGTAATTGCGAGCATTCTGAGAGATACATAAATAAAGATAGAGAGACAAAGCATTTATGAAGAGCTTACTATGTGGCAGGTGCTGTGCTAAATGTGAAAGAATGGAATGATGGTAGGAAGGAAGGAAGCAAGGAAGGAAAGAAGGAAGGAAGAGTGGAAAAGAAAGGCAAAGGAAGGAATTAAGGGAAGGAGGAAAGGAAGGAAAGAATAAAAGAAAGGACAGAAGGAAGAAAGCCCCTTTTCTCAAGGACTTCATATTCTAATAGTGTAAGACAAAATATAAAGAGAACCTGCAAACCTGAAGATTCAGTTATCCATGTATTAATGAGGCAACTGGTGTCAGAGATGAAGGAGACGAGAGAGTCAATAGGAAATGAAGGGAACCTCATGTCTGTACCATCTCAAAATATCACAGTCCAGGTCATGGACTCAATAGCCAGGAAGGATTCTTGAGGACTGTCATCCTTAATGTACAAGGCATTTGGGTATAGAGGTGGAACAAATAGGAACCTGAACAATAAGAGGGGATAGGGAATTCTGGTGACTGAATTACCCATATTTTGAGTATGGCAGTGGTTTGCCTTATGAAAGTAGGCTTTAGAGAGGTAAAAATGGCTTACCATTTTTGGTAAGCCATTGGCCATATGAGTGGTACATTCTGAGGGAGTTGGCAGTTGGGCAAGGGGTAAAGTAGAGTAACTGCCACTGTCCTTTATGAAGTATCTTCTAGATTCTGGTCTAGTGGAATTTATCTCTTTTAATAAGGCCTCCAGCTGAAAGAATAAGCTGAGTCATCATTCAGTGCTTTACAGAGGTGACAACACCTATGAGAACAGCCTGAATCAGATTAAAATGTAATTGGGAAATCTTTAGCAAAATAAATAAAAATGCAATAGAACATAGATAATGTTAATATGTGGTTTTAAGTCAATATGTATCTGCAGAGATCCTTATGAATTGCTTATTGGCCCCATTTCTATTTAAATTTGACAGCACTGTAGAACAAAACTTCCAGGAGCCAAGATCGTGGAGTAAGCAGTAAATCACCATAACTCTCCCATAATCACCTCCAAACAACTATAAAATAGCACACCAAAACAAATCTTAGAACAGCAGAACTAGGAAAAAGATGGAGTGAAACAATTATATTTTGTCAAAGAAACTTGGAAGATCGTGAATAAAGTTCTGTCTCACTCAGGCAAAAGAGGATTACAGTCCAGGACAAGAAGTATGCCAGTAAGCCAGCAGCAAGTCCCACCTCAGCAAACCAACAGGATATCCTGAGCCCCACTGCAGTGAAGGAGACAAATCCCAAAACCAGGACAGTGCCACATGCCTCAGCTTAGCCAGAGAAATGGGCAGACCCCTGCTCCAGGAACTACCATGTGCTTCAACACAGCCCCAGGCAAAGAGGTGACCTCCAGTGGTCAGACAGTCATGTGCTACAGTGTAGCCCCAGGCAAACACAGAAATACCCTGCCAGCATGAGAATATGCCAGACACCAGGACTAGGACCCCAGCTCAGCACCAGGTGAGCTGGCAGACTACTATGGCCTCCAGAAGTTCCAGACACCCCCCACTACACTCCCTCAGTGCAGCACCATATATGAGTGTTCCCATATGGACCTCAGGGCAACATCAGTAAACAGCCAGGGTCTGCAGTTCCTGGCACAAGAAGGCTGAGACAGTGCCCCTTCCACCAAGGGAGCAGAGCTCAAATTTAAAAGAAAAGGAAAAGGCCAAAAAACTGAGCAAACAACAACAAAAGAATCTGACCCTAGAAAGTTATTATGATGACAGGGATGATCAAGACACAAACTCAAAAGAAGACAATAATGTAAAACACCTATGGACAAAACTCCAAAGGAAAATGGGAAGTGGTCTCAAGCCCAGAAAGAATGCATGAAAGAGCTCAAAAGGAGCTTAAGAATCATGTAAGAGAGGTAGAAGAAAAATTGGGAAAGAAAATGAGAGTGATGCAAGAGAATTATGGGAAAAAGAAGAGTTAGCAGGTTGGAGAAAGAAAACAACAGCTTAAAAAGTAGAATTGGCCAAATAGAAAAGGAAGTACAAAAGCTAATTGAGGAAAATAACTCCTTAAAAGTTAAAATTGGGCAAGTGGAAGGTAATGACTATATGAGACATCAGTAGTCAATCAAACTAATTCAAATGAATGAAAAAAGTAGAAGAAAATGTAAAATACTTCACTGGAAAAGAATGACGTGGAAAATAGATTCAGGTAAGACAATGTCAGAATCACTGGACTACCTGAAAGCCATAATCAAAAGGAAGACCTGGACATCCTCTTTCAAGAAAGTTTCAAGGAAAACTACAAAATGACAAAAAACCATTGAAAGAATCCACCATTCACCTCAGGAAAAAGATCCTCAAACAAAAACAACTCGAAGGAACATTATACCCAAATTACAGAACTATCAAGTCAGGGTAAAAAATACTGCAACTGTTGCAGAAAGGAACAATTCAAATATCAGGGAGCCACAATACAGAACTTAGTTGCTGAAACATTAAAGGAATGGAGGTCATGGAACATGATATTCCAGAAGGCAAAGGAGCTAGGACTACAACCAAGAATCACCTACCTGGTGAAATTAAGCATAATACTTCAAAGGAAAAAATGGTCATTCAATGAAATAGAATGATTTCAAGCTTTCATAAGAAGACCAGAATTGAACAAAAAAATTGATCTCCAATATCAAGACCTAAGAGAAGTTTAAAAAGATAAAGAAGGAAAAGAAAACATAAGGGATTCAATAGAGTTTACATCCCTACATGGGAAGATATTTGTAATTCTTAAAAATTGTACCACTAATAGTACAGATAGAAGGAAAATGCACCATCAGAGGATATGGGTATAAGTTGAATTTGAGGAAATGACATAAAAAATAATTAAGGGATAAGACAGTGGAGTACATTTGGTGCAGAAGGAAGGGAGAAGAAGAATGGGGTAAATTATTTCCCATGAAGAGGAACAAAAAAAACCTATTACAGTAAAGGGGAAGATGGGAAGTTGGGCAATGGGTATCACTTGACCTTTGCTGTCATCAGCATTGGCTCAATGAGGGAATAATATACACAATTAATTGAATAAAAAAATCTGTCCTGCCCAACAGGATAATAGGAGGGGAGATTAGGTAAAAATTGGGGGGAGGAGGGGAACTGACAGAATGGAGAGCAGAAGAGGGGAGGTAGTAGACAGAATCAAAACACTGGTGAGGAGGGAAAGGGTGAAAGGAGGGAGAGAACAAACAGGAGGAAAAATAGGATGGAGGGAAATACACAGTTAGTAAGTCCCTGATAAAGACCTTATTTTTCAACTATATAGAGAGCTGAATTTATAATAATACTAGCCATTCCCCAATTGATAAATGGTCAAAGGATATGAACAGGCAGCTTTCAGATGAAGAAATCAAAGCTATCTATAGGCATGTGAAGAAGTACTCTAAATCACTTTTGATTAGAGAATACAAATTAAAACAACTCTGAAGTACCACCTTACACCTATCAGACTGGCTCATATGACAAAAAAGGAAAATGATAAACATTGGAGAGGATGTGGGAAAATTGAGACACTAATGAATTATTGATGGAGTTGTGAACTGATCCAACCATTCTGGAAAGCAATTTGGAACTATGTCCAAAGGGCAACCAAACTATGTAAACCCTTTGAGCCAGCAATACCATTAACAGGCCTCTATCCCAAAGAGATCATAAAGAAGGAAAAAGGACCTACATGTGCAAAAGTATTTATAGCAGCTCTTTTTGTCGTGGCAAAATATTAGAAATTGAGGGGATTCCCACCAATTGGGGAATGGCTAAACAAGCTGTGTTATACAAATGTAATGGAATACTATTATGCAATATGAAATGATAAACAGGCAAATTTCAGAAAAACCTGGAAAAACGCCTATGAACTGATGAAAAACTAAATGAGCAGAACTAGGAAAATATTGTATGCATTTATCAGCAGCATTGTGCCATGAACAATAACGAATGACTCAGCTCTTTTTAGCAACACAATGATCCAAGACAAGTACAGAGGACTCACAAAGGAAAATGCTAACCACACCTGGATAAAGAACTGATGGACTCTGAAAGCATACTTTTTTTTTCACTTACTTTATTATTTGTATTTTTTCTTTTGATGTTTCTTCTTTTCCAACTGTGACCAATATGGAAATATCTTCTACATGATAACGTGTATAATCTATATCAAATTGCCTACAATTTTCAGAACAGGGGAAATGAAATGGGTAGTTTTGGAAGGTAGTGTCTCACTAGAAGGCTTCAAATGAAGGCTAGATGCTATTTTGTCAGAGATATTTTTGTCAGGATTTCCTATATTAGTAGAGAATGAACTAGATCATCTTTAAAATTCCTTTCAGATATGATATTCTGTGATTCAAAAAAATTATCAATCAACATTTTTCTGATTTATGTTTAAGTGCATTGTAATATAGTACTTTCTGACAACTATTTAAAATCTAACAGAGCAACCTTTGGGATGGGGCCTCAAAAAGTGATTTTTCTGTAATAAACAAATAATAAAAGTCTTTGCAATAAGAGGATTGGTTCCAAAATCAGTACAGTAAAGGAAATGCACATTCTAAATTCAGATAGCAATAGCCTTACTCCCTCAGTGAAAAAAAAAATTAAGCCCGATGCTTTATATTTTCTTAAGCAACATTAGGTATTTGGTAGTCTTTGCAGTATGCATTTAATTTTTTAATATTTGAAGATGTAGGAGAAAAATATTTGTCTCATTCACCAGTCTATGCTTGCAAATCAAGTTGCTTAAAGATAGATAACCTGAACTTGGCAATAGCAATTAAAGTTATGATTCATTTTTTCCGTAATTGAGTTTCTTCTTTTCTTACAAGTTAAAGTTTAAACCCATTGAGTACCATAATTGGGGCAAAATTGTATTTCCCATGGAATGAATAGACTTTCAATAGGTTACAAATTTATTGGGAATAGATAAGCTACTGTATTTTCCAATTGAACAATCAAAATAAGGTTTAACTTCAAAGGAAAGAACTGACTCCCTCTATATTTATAGCTATTGTATACATTTTAGAACGTAGTTGGACATGAGTTTATACTCCTTTGAATCTACCATATCCTTTTCACATGAAGAATCAAACAATGTTCATTCTCTAAAAGAGAAAGGAATAGTAGAAAGAGTGGGAAACTGAAATAACAATCACTTCAATGGTAACTGAAGGAATTATTGGAACATCCCATTCAACTGTGAATTTCTTGATAATGTGGACTATTTGGGAAATTTTTTTGTTGCTCTAGTGCTTAGCACAATGTTTATCACATAGTAGGAATTTGATAAATGCTTGTTGACTTGACTTGGGAAATACTCAGTAGTCCTCTTAACAGGATAAGTAATATCATTCTTTATCCTTTATAAGAAAAATCCTCAAATTCCACAACTACCAAGGTCAATGGTTCTGCCCCATTCATTTACATGTAAAACACAAACATATTTATATATGTACATATATGTATCTACTGTATTTATGTTATACACAAACATATCTATATATGTATCTACTATATGTATGTTTGCATACATTTTTTTTTAGAAATCTGAGGTAACTGGGGAAAATATACTCATAGTTCAAGTTCTGAACACTGAATTAACAATTTGAAATTTATTCACACACAGCAGTTTATGGATGGAAGCTATTTAAATACTGACATGTTAACACAATAATCAAAGTTGGAAGAGATTCCAATGATGCCTTTTCTTTTACAGGAATCTCTACTAAGATGTCTCTGACAAGCAGTCATCCAGCCTTTGCTTGGACTCCCCTAGGGAGGACAATCTTAATAGCTCCCAAAGCATTGAATTCTACTTTGAGAAAACCCTAATCGTTAGTAATATTTTTTCTATTGTCAAGCTTAATTCTGTCTCTCTGAGACTTCCTTCCATTATTCTGAATTTTGAATTCTGAGACTTGCCTTTCAAATTTGGAATATCTATTCAAACTTGGTTTTAATAAGCAAAGTAGATTTGAGGATCATTCATTGCCAGTTATCTTGACTTTTGTTATGCCACTGGACTTAGATTACTACTATATACAGGACGATAAGCTAGGAGCTCAGGCTACAATGAAAAATGAGAGCTTCTGCCCTTCAAAGGCTTGCAATCTAATGAGAGAGGCAAAGGCATGTCTGCATAAGTATGTTACAAGATAAAAAAAAAGTTGTTGAGACAAAGGAAAGATTCAGATAAAATCCCATAAGAAAATTTGAAAAGGGAGAGAATGTTTTCAGCAGGCAGGTAGTTTTGTGAGACAGGAGCTCTCTGAGCTGTGTCCCTGAAGAAAGAATTTAAGCTACAGTCTGGTTCCATCAGCACTCAATTTTCTCTTCATTCTCTTTGCAAAGTTTCATTTATTAAAACGAAATTAGACTTCTAGCTACTAAAATTATCAGATGATATGCTTAGCTTAAAATTAATAGTATGAAGAAAAGTACAAAAATTCTCAAAAGGTTCAGAATGATTGTCATTGATTTCATTTAAATAGTGCAAAGATTTTACAATACTTGAGTAACTTTCAAAGAACATTTACAATTATCATGGTCAGGGGAGGAATGGACTGATCAATATTACCTGGGTCCTCCCACATGCAAACCATCATATTCAGTAAAGTGTGCCACATATAACAAATACCTAATAAATATTTGTTGAATGAATGTGTAGGGAAGGGGAAGACATGATTGCCACACTTGAGGAAGTTACTATCTAGCAGAAAAGATCAGACAAACACATATTAAAGAAATGATCATATCAACATAAAACAAAACTGCATTGTAAACATTTGCTGTTGTTTAGTCATTTCAGTCCTGTCCGATTCTTTGGACCCATTTGGGATTTTTTTCAGCGAAGATACTAGAGTGGTTTGCCATTTTCTCTCCAGCTCACTTTACAGATGAGGAACTGAGGAAAACAGTTAAGTTATTTGCCCAGAGTCACACAGCTATTAAGGATTTGAACTCAGGTCTTCCGGACTGTAGGCCAGGCATTCTATCCACTGCACCACCATATAGAGATTTAAAAACTGAGTAAGAAAATTATCAATACTATCATATTAAAAACGGAATCTGGAGGTCAGAGATATGAATACTGAAGTAGGGAAGGGGGGATGTTGGTAGAGTGGAGAAAAACACTGGATTTTGAATCAAAGGACCTCATATTGGAACCTGTCTTTTCCTTTTTCTTCCTGGGTGACCTTGGGTGGGTCATTTTACTTCCCTGGGTTTTAATTTCCTCCTCTATGAAAATGAAAGGTTTGAGCTCAATGAGTTTAAGATCTTTTTCATCTCCAAACAACATCATCTTAAATGAATTAAAGAACTGGATATTTGAAACATATCCAAGACTGAGGCTATGAGAATAGAAAGCAAAGTAGGAACCAAAAAACACAATGGAGGAAAAATTGTCAGGAGCTAGAGGTGGAAGTAACTCTAAACTCTTTTTCAATTTCAACATTTTCTCTTTCCTTTCTCTATCTCTTTGTCAGTCTCTGTCTGTCCCTCCCTCTTCTCTGTCACTGTCTCTTTCTCTGTGTCTGGCACTCTGACTGGCTGACTGTTTCACTCTCTTTCTGTGTGTGTGTGTGTGTGTGTGTGTGTGTGTGTGTGTGTGTGTGTCTGTCTGTCTGTCTGTCTGTCTGTCTGTCTGTTTCTTTCTCTCTCTGTTTCTCTCTCCCTCTCCCTCTCTCCTTCTTTTTCTCCCCCCCTCTCTCTCCCTCTCCCCCCCCATCTCTCCCCCTCTCCCCCCTCATAATTGACTAACAAGAACTCAAATCCCAGCCTGCAATTACAAATAAGAATAAGTACCTTTTTTTTTGCTCAAGGATATTTGCAATATTGCAATAAATTGCAATACATATTAGGATTTAAACCTGTAAGTACCTTTGTTTTAATCATATTAAAACATAGGGACAAAAATGTTACTGCTCTGAATTATGATCTAAGGACAAATTATTTAAGACCAGTCTAACTAGGATATATTTCCTTCAAAGAGCCAGGCAGTGTTGATTCATATCCCACTCCTTGTCTGAAATTCTCGTGTTGCCTTCCAGAAAGACTATTTTTTTTTTAGTTTTCCTCCTCACATGAACTTGTGACTCAGAATACTTCTAACCGTAATGAACAATGAAAATAACTATTAGTGTTCAGTCTAATCTTTGGATATTCCCTGAGTTTCTGCCACAATTTGACCATGCTTTCTATGTGAATACTAGGTTGTTCACTGAACAGTTGCTTATAATCATTGATAAAGGGATCTGAATTTCTGTCCCTAGCTCACTGGATGAGATATAGGCAAATCACTTGAAGTGGAATGAGCACTGGGTTTGAAATAAATACCCAGGGTTCAAATCTTGTCTCCACTGCTTGGTATCTATGAGAACTTAGACAAGTCTCTTCAGATCTATATATCTATGATTCTAGTTTTTCTACTTCTTTGGATCCCACTTTCCTCATTTGTGAAATGAGAACTTTGGACAAAATAATCTCGGAGGTTCTTTGTGGCTTTAACATTCTATGACTGCATGCTTGTAAACAAGATTCAGAGTTTTTCAGTTATGAACCTTGCACTACGACCTTGGGAAAACTTCCTAAATGAATTGTGCTTTGGTTTTCTATTCTTAAAAGTGCTTATGTTAGAGTTGAGAATTAAATAATATTATCTGATAATCAAATAATAATTAATTGCTAACATAAGGTACCATTTACCAGGCAAGCAAAACAGTGATAGAAACAAATGGGCCGTAGGAGTAGGAGATTTAAATCCAGGTTTATCATTGGTCTGAGCTTCTGGGGCTTCGGTAATTCGTGACACTATATAAAATGATTTCCTTATTCTTTTAAAAAAGAGAAATTACATGCAACTGTGATGTCCACAATATGGATGCAGGCAAATCTAATGAGATAATAACGGTGGTAATAAAGTATTTTAAAAATGAAGCTCTATGAATTTTGCTGATTGTTAAATATAACCATTGCATTAGGCAACCCTTCCCATTCATCTACAATAAGCTTATTCAAACAATCCCAGAAAGCCTACATTATGACTTTCAAAATATGACTCCCATAATTGTCCTGATATGACCCAGGTAATCACTGCCTGGGAGCGGGGACAGAAGAGAGAAAAGTATTTGATTCAGCCAGGTTTGTGCACAGAGAAATTAGTAAAATGTGTATCTACTTATCTGTGTTTAATTTTGCTCCCCCACTCCCACCTCCCAGAAGAATTTAAGTTCCTTGAAGGCAGATACTGTTTCATTTTTGTCTTTATATTTCCAGCATTTAGTACACTACCCATTATGTAACATAAGCTTGTTGAATTACACTGAGTTGGGGTTATGTTTAAGTAAGCCATTGTCTCCGGACATCGATATTCACTTTTAGAAATTATCAGTGGAATGCTATATTTTTGTCAAATAAATGGAGAAAATCCACGTTAATCATCAATAGACATTCATTAAATGCCTATAATACGCTATAGATTGGGCTAAGTGCTCAGACATACAATGCCAGATTTGAACAAGGTCATGGCCTGTAGAAGAATATTCCTCTAGATGAAAGGAAGTGAGACAATTCTGAGCTGGTCAGAAGTGGAGGCAGGAAGACCTGCTTTCAACTCCTGCCTCCTGCAAATAATAGCTTCATGACAGCTATGGGCAAGTCATTTAATTTCTTAGTATCCCCAGGCAAAAAGTCCCCAAACTGAGGAATTACATGCTATGATTCAAGTGGATAGTGAAAGGTGGAGCAGTAATATGAATAGGTGTGAAATTACAGGAATGTTATGGTCTATATTAATGAAAGTAGTTTCCATAATGGGAGTTCCCTCCCAATACACACACACACACACACACACACACACACACATACAATCACAGATCCAGCAGAAAGAAGGGGAAAAAATCCCCCAGTCATTTGAAGGGAATCTGTGTTGCTTTCTCCATGCATATGTGTGTTGGAGAACCTGACCAAAAAAAAAAAAATCCCACTTGAGAATAAAAATTCAAGGCTAACTTTTGTGTGCTCTTTTAATTACTTTAGCCCTGTAGATGAAACTTCCTTTGCCCTTTCTTATATAAATAGTGAGACAAATGCTAAATACTGTTTGTCCTTGCAGGCAGTGGGAGAGAGGGCTCTGAGAGGCTGCGTGTGTACCGGTGTCTTTAAGGTTTCCCTTTGAAGGCTGGTAAGGAACCACTAGACCATAGAGAGATACTACAAATGTTGAGGGTAACTGAATACTCCTTTACATTTTTTCGCATTTCAATTGTTCTTATTTTCTTCCCTTCAGAATTGTTGTTTATTATATGTGTACAAAAATGGAGAAGATAGGCCTGAAAGTAGTTTATGAAGCATAATTATAAGTTCCCACAAAAGCCACATGAAGAGAGAGAAAGCTCAAAAGAAAGAACAAAGCTAGAATTAAACCTTCAAGTTTAACATACTGTAATTCAAGTGGATCGTGAATGGTAGAGTGGTAACATGGACAGGTGAACCTGCAGAGGTGTATACTCTACACAGAATATTGGGGAGGTTAAATAGCCAAAGTAGAGAGAGGATCTTGCTATCTTGTTGTAATTAAAATGAAAAAAAACATTTAATGTGAATAAAGGATGCCATGAGTCTTCCAAAAGCCTCCTATCTTGTAAAAAATCTGTTGTGATTACCCAACAACTGCAGCACAAGCATAATTGTCTTTAGTAACTTTGGTCCCTTCATTTAAGCTGATTCTGTGATTGACATAGAGATTGGCAGTCAGTCAGCTTTGGGTTCCCATTATGTGCTTGTTCATGTTTCATTTTTTTTAACTATATCTGGAAGAGGTTATAAAACTCTGTGTGCTTTGTGGGACACTTTTCCTTTCACCTTTTAAAAAAGAAAAATCCTTTTAAATTTTGTTCTCACTTAAAACTTAAATGATCAAAATGTCCCTTTGTAGGACTTAGCCTCTCTCTGAGAAACTTCAGAGCTTCCCCCTTCCCTGCCCCCACCTTCCCACTCCCTAGGGAAACAGGAAGCCACATTTTGCCAAAAGTAGAAAAACTCCAACACCAAAAAGGTTGAGTTTGGTTCAGGACTCTAAACCCACAATTTTGTGTCGATTTTAAATTTGGCAAAACATATGATCTCATCCCTAATCACAATCCACTGTATAAGTTGGTGGTGGTTATAGAGGTTGGGCTATCCTGAAACTGACCAGTAGGTAGTCCCCAGCACCTTCTTCCTGTCATTAACCAGGACTGCTGCTGAATTAAGACAAAGGATGATTTTCTTGATCTCCAAGTAGGGAGAAAATGGAGAGGAAATAAACATTTATTAAACACTTTCTCTCAGGCCCTGTGCTAAGTACTTCACAATTATTATCTCATTTGATCCCCACAACAACCCTGGGAGATGAGCAGTTTTATGATCCCCATTTTACAGTTGAGGAAACTGAGATCCAGAGAAATTAGGTGACTTACAATTAATTTAGCTAGTAAGTGTATGAGTCTGGATGTGAACTCTGCTCTTTCTGACTTCAGGGCCAGTGCTCTACCCACTGCACCAGTTAAGTTGGTATCCATTTCTTTCCTATTTTTCCAGGCCTGATTTTTGCCCCTGACCTCCCTTGATTTTAAGTAAATTCAGATGCTGAAAGCTGAGAATGATAACACTCTTGGTTTAACACTAATGAATACAAATGCTACATTTATAGCCATCACTTTCTTCTGAAATGCTGCTGATAAACATTGCTTTTTCATGGGACCTGGGTGGATCATGTACCACCTATGGTCCCAGAGAAGGTTATGTTTAGAGATTTCCTTTCTTCCTTCCTTCCTTCCTTTCTTTCTTTCTTCCTTCCTTCCTTCCTTCCTTCCTTCCTTCCTTCCTTTCTTTCTTTCTTTCTTTCTTTCTTTCTTTCTTTCCTTCCTTCCGTCCTCCTTTCTTTCTTTTTTCCTTTCTTTCTTTCTTTCTTTCTATCTTTATTTCTTTATTTCTTTCTTTCTTTCTTTCTTCCTTACTTCCTTAATTCCTTCCTTACTTCTTTTCTTTCTTTCTTCCTTCCTTCGTTTCTTTCTTTCTTTCTTTGTTAGATAAGAGAATATAACAATACATATAAGTCATCCTACCTATACCTCATATTTATTCTTATTGCTGTGTTGCTTTTCTATATTGGAGAGATGAATAAGTCACTTGAGTTCGATTCAAATCTACATAAGCACCCATTTGCCAAGGTCGGGCTTCAGGGGGTGGGGGGTAATGCCTTTGACAACTGTCCCTTTATCTCTATTTATTTGTTTTCTTAGGAATGTGGCACCACATGCAGTCTTTAATGATAGTGGAAGGTGCTTTACCTTTTGCCCTGATCCCAGTGCTTCCACTCTTTTTTTAGCCTATGACCTCCAAATACTCATAGGTCATAGCCCATGTCTTTGGTGATTCTAATGACATATGCAGAAATCTCAAAAACATCAAAACAATGAAAGCCATAAGAAGATCTTTACAATGTATTTGTTAGCACTCACCCCATGGACTTAACTATTATTTAAGTGAAACATGGTAATTGTGGTAAAATTATAGATTACACATTTACTCAGACTTCCTACAGTTAACCTCTACCCATTATGTTCCTATATTTGGAAGAGTCCACTGGGACACTTGGAGGAAGGCCATTAGTTCAGCACTTGCAACTTTAGTCACATAAAAGTAAAAAAAAAAAAAACCAACAACTTTTTTTATGATGATTCTTGTTTCATAAAGTGTCACGCTATTTATAGAAAAATGAGAAAGTAAAATAATCCTCCTTTTAAATCTGGCCTTTATTGCACCATATAATTTATGGCAATATAATAAGTGATTTGAAAATAAAAGATTTGAGACAACATTTCAGCATTAGTGTTTTTAAGACAAAACAAACATTCAAAATAAAACCTAAACCACCACAGTGAAATCTATCATTAAATGCCTACTTTCAGCTAAATTTGTAGTTCTGCGACTTCAATCTCAAGCAGTTTAATGGCAACCTCTTGCAAAGTAAAAAATCATCTTCATAATAATGAGTACATTATTTACTGTGGGACTACAGCATTAGACAGTTATTTTCCCAAAACAAAAGTCTGAGTGTTTTTGCATAAGATATTACTTAACAGGATTAATGATTTTAGATAGAGTTAAGTAATAGTCTGAGATTTCTGTATGAAGATAGACTGCCAATAATATTTCTGGCTCCTGAATGTAGATTATTACCATTTTGTCTCCTCAATGCCCAGGGAGGTTCGCTTAATTTTATTTCATTCTAATTTAATAAATCAGATATGAACCTTTTAGCATTCATTGAATAAATCAAATTTTAAAATCCCCTTTCCTGCCGAGAGTGTGCAAGTTGCTGACATACTATTGTGCCAAAAATAAATGTAAGGAATACAGTAAATAATATATGCCAAGCAGCTCAATTGAGATCATTAATGCTGTGAAATAACCTTCTCCTCTATCCTAACTTTGTTCTCTCCTCTATATAAAGAGGAGCCAACGAGGACTATAATGAAGTGGGGTGATATCCCCACACACATACACACAGAAATATTACTTATCATTACAATTTAAGAAACTCTTATCTTGGCCATGTTTGAGAGCCTTCTTGCTCATGCTTCTTATGGCCTTATGTAGTACAATCTACACTTATGTATTCTGGACCAGATATTTCCATGGGGATTTAGGTAGAAATGACCCTCTTTCCCACAAGCCCATTCTGTTCTCAGGGTTGTTTAAATGCAACATTTCTTGTCAAACCAGAGAATGACAGGTACTTTTTACCCTGTTTCTTGTCATAATCTCGTGGAATTCCTCTATTGTCCTCTTGTCTTCTCCCTCATCTTTTTCTTCTAAAGCCTGAATCAGTGGAGTTTCTTCAATCTCTGCACAGAGGTCCCATTTTGCAATTCTTGTTGCCCTTTATTTAGCTTTGAAGCTCCCTCTGAAACCTCTCTAAGTTTTCAATAACACAAATGGTAACACATACACAAGAGGGAAAATATGTGATAGAGATCTTAAGAGAAGGCTAAAGATTTGTAACGTGGACTGGGGGAGTGGATTCTTCCTTTAGTTAATTAAAAGCCAGCATAGCACATGAGACCATTGATGACATTTTTAAAGCACACTTTCTTATTTCTTCATTTTACCACTTCAAGTCAGCTCTGCCAACAGCCTTAAGAGGGTACAGTTTGGGATTGGTTTGTAAGGCTTATGTTACATGCAGACACAACTAGGTAGCATCAGAAGATAAACTTTTAAATATTCACAGCAGCCTTAAAGATTGTTTTCTTTGCCATTAGGAGCAATTCTTTCCTGATTTCTCCTCCTTTTCCTTCTCTTTCTTATATTGGATTTTTTTATATATTTCCTAGATCCTTGTATGTTGGTAGTACTGATAAGAAAATCCATAGAAGAGGCATTAAACATATAATTTAACATTAATATTAATTATTAAAATGTTAAAACTAACATTTACTATAAATGAGGCTTCTGCATTAAACACCCTAATTATAGTACACTAGAGCTAACAATTTTTAAGGAAATTAAGTTCAATGTCAAGGATTTGATCTGTATTATTATTATTTTGTGCCTGCCTGGATAAATGAATATGTCTAGTCCTTGGATATTTTCGGTCTGAGTAAAATACCTTCTGGGGCACCTCACAAAGACAAGCACTTCATTTTTGAGAGTATTTGAATTGCTTTGGTTCACCTTTATGAATTAACCCCTATGCAAGAGCTGCCTGCCACTTATACTGCAAGGCTTACTGCAAGATTGGACTCCTAGATTAGAGATACTCAGCCTATCAAAAAAAAAAAAGAATTAAGCTATTTCCTGGGAAATTTGGACAATCTAACCATTAGATAAATGTTAAGGCCATTTGGTTAACAAATAAATATACATGGACATGCACACATGATACATTTGTATGTAAGTATATAACTACATGTAAAATGTTTACATAAATATATGTACTACATGTACATATACGCATACATGTGCATGTATGGGATTGTATATGTGTATATGTGTGTGTTGGTATATATTAACTGAATGGTCTTATATTTAGTGGATATATGTATGTGTATGTATCTCTGTGTGCATGTGTGTGTGTGTGTAGCTGAGAACTCCCAAGCTCAAGTAAGTGAGCTTACCTAGTAGCAGGGATTACAGGTATGTGTGCCATCACACCATGCTGAAGGCTGCCATTTCTAATATTAAGTGTGTATCTTTTCCCTTCTAAGTTGGCCCAGGAAAATACAAATGCCAACCTACATTTTTAAGCACTGGTGAGAAAGTTGTCATTAATTTGGGCAGGGTCAGAAGAATGAAGCCACATTCTACTTTGAGGGGTCAAGATATTAGAGAATATGGCAACATAAAAAGGTATTCTTTATAGTCAAATATAGGTTTTCAAAAGCAAAGTAAAGGATTGAAAAAGCAATCCCTGTATTTTAGGCCAAAAAGGAAAAAAAAAGTGATCATTCAAAAACCCTAGCAATTAAGGCAAAAGGTAATTTTTGTTTTTGTTCAAACCTGTGATTTCCTTGGAACCTCCCTTGGTTTTTATAGATTGGCAACTTATCTGTCACTTGGAAAATGTCTTAGTTGGTGAGGATTGTTGTTCGAGGTTCCTAAATTTACAGTTGGTCAGAGAACATTTGGCAGATAAAGATAGCAAAGAAAAGTTACTAAATAAATAAATGAATGAATAAATGAATAATTTTCAGTCTGCTACATCCAATAACCCAGAACGATAACATTAGATGCTTACGTTTTTCCAATGATGTCCCTCAGGCTTTACCTATATTGACAGAGTGAAAGGCCAAAAGATTTGATAATCATCTCAATCTTTTATATAATTCAAGAGAATCCTACTAAAATACTAACAAATCCTTTCTTGATATCATTTCTGCTGAATTTCCTGAAATACAATTATTTGCAGAAAGGTTTCACATAACTCAGTTTACCTGTTGAAAATCAGCTCTGTTTTCATGTTGTTTCCATAATCTTATTTGCTGTTTTAAAGCCTTATTCATTAATGATGAACTTAGGAAAATAAAGGAATCTGATTTTCTTCGGTGCTAGGTTGGGGTAGGGAACCTCTAGTTCTTGGGCCACATTTTGTCCTTGGCCTGATATCATCTAGTCTTCTGTAAATGTCCTAAGGCTGGATATTTTCTTTCATCCATCCCTCAACTGCCACTAATTTCTAAAGTCGTGAGCAACAAATACAATTTGGCATATATCTGAAATGGGAAAAAAGGTAAAAGGTAAGGAAGCCATTATCTGCTAATAAATGCTTGATGATAAATTGACTCAATGTGAGGAAGCATTCGTAGGAGTAGCCTATTGCTTGGAGACTAGTTTGGGATGTGGGGAGGGTTGAAATAGCATTGGCATTAAAAATCTAGGAACTTTATAAAGAAACTGTGAACTTGAACTTGAACAGGAGGTTTTTGTGAAAAGGACCAGCAGTTCAAGCTGTACCTATTGAATGGGAATTGTAGGGAACACCAATGGGTGAAGCTAGCAAGGGTGTCTGGTGGTCAGGAAGGGAAACTGAGCTGCCTTACTGGGTTCCATATATGATAGAAGGGCAATTTGGGATAGTGAATGGGACAAAGTTTAGGAGGAGAGATATGGATAGAATACCAAGACAGCGTTGTGGAGAGTAAACACCAGGTGTTTCCCACTAACGTCTCTTCTTTCTTCTATTGACTTATTTATTCCTCCCTCTTTATTTTCACATATTTCCTTCTCTCCCAATTACCTACAGAAAACATACTTTCAGGTTTTCAGGCCCTCTTTTTCCCCTTTTTCTTTCCAACCTTAATCTCCTTTTCTCTCTCCCTTCCCCTACTAATTGGTCATAAAATGGAATTAAAAGGTTAACTTATAGTAATAATAACATGTATGTAAAATATTTTATGTTTCCTCTTTTATATAGAAGAGAAAAGTTGAACATCTCTATTTTCTCTATCTTAAGAAATAAAAAATAAACAATTGAACAGCAACCAGCAACAAAAATCCCCAAAGAAAATTAGTTATGCAGGGTGTCCCAAAAGTCTTAGTGCAGTTTGAAGCTTGAATGGTTTATAACTTTTTTATTTTTGGATTGGGGAAGGTAGGGCAATTGGGGTTAAGTCACTTGCCCAAGGTCCCACAGCTAGTAAGTGTGTCAAGTTTGTGAGGCCGGATTTGAACTCTGATCCTTCTGACTCCAGGGCAGGCACTCTACTCACTGTAAAACTTTTAACATTTTGAAACTTTAAATGTTAATAGCTTAAAACCGAACCAAGATTTCTTGGATATGCTGCATTTGCCTTTCTACAGAGTATGGCCTTTATTTATTTGTCCTAAGGGAACGGGGCATTAATAGAAATAAGCACCCCCATTCCTGAACTAGGTAAAATCTACTCCCTAAAGTGGATACGGGCCAGAATATTTTTATCATTTCCCTTCCAGACTCAATGTTAAAATATAGTTTGCCATTTTCACAATATGCATTCACATTGAAAAATAGGTACTATTTATTTTATGATTTATATGGCAACCAGGAGGTAATGTGTCAATCAATGTTTGGGAAAGTATATTCTGAGAAATATCTTGGATTACATAGCATAATATCGATTTACCTATGTACATAAATAGTGAATAATTAAACTTTTCATGTCGTAAATGTCACCAAATCGGCAAAAGTCATAGGCAGCAAGCCCTTAACCTCACTGGATTTCGTTTCCACACTGGACATTGGGAAAGATTGAAGACAAAAGGAAAAGGGGACAGCAGAAGATGAGGTGGCTAGATAGTATCATGGAAACCACAAGCATCAATTTGGACAGAATTTGAGAGACAGTGAAAAACAGAAGGTCCTGTCTTGCTATGGTCCACGGAGTCATGAAGAGTCAGTCAAACAATAAAAATAAACCAAAGGGTTTGCAATACAAAAATGTAATGTTAAAAAGTTGTACTATAAATTATGGTTTCAGAAAGATCAGGTTAGGAAGGGTCAGTCGTATCAATTTTTTATTATTGTATGGAATATCAATGTTTGTAGAATGCTGTTCACATGTTATCCTAGACAATATCCCATTTGATCCTCACAACAGATCTACCAAGTAGGCACTAAAGCTACTGTTATCATCCCCATCTAATACATGAGAAAATGGAGTTTCAGAGAAGTTAAATGACATATAAGTCCCTGGTCACATAGTTAGTAAATATCCAAAGTGGGACATGAATTCAATTCTTCTTTACTCCAAGTCCAATGTTCTAACTACTATACCACACTGCCTCAAAGAATCTTAGGAATGTTAAAATGACATAACCATAGTAATCATAATTATAGCTCCTCAAAGAACAACTGATCATTAATTCCAAGAGGAATGGGGGAAATTCAAGGCAGGGGAATGCCACTTCATGAGCCATGAGAACATTGTGATATTTATAAAAGCCTGGAAAGACCCCTGAAATGCTGGACAATGTAAGCACTGATGATACCACCAGCTATGTTAGCAGCCCAGTCATTATCATATATTTCTAAGAGCAAAAAAAAACACATGAAGAAAGATGGAGTTGTTGAGTTGCTCTACTCAAAACCACCATAATGATGAGCTTTACAAGGAAGATGGTAGAGCAAGTATGGAAGGGAAAAAGCAATTCTTATTATGTGCCAGGCACTATGCTAAGTGTTTTAAAATATTACGTCATTGGATCCTCACAACCTGGGGAGGTAGGTGCTACTACAATCCCCATCTTACAGATGAGGAAACTGAGACAAACAGCAGTTAAGTACTTGCCTAGGGTTACACAACTAGTAATGTCTGAGGATTTGAACTCGAGTCTTCCTGACTCCAAGCTCAGCTGTCTATCCATTATGCCATCCAACTCCTTCAAGTGGCAGCTCTTCAAGTTCTTATAGCACCAGAAGGCGAGATATAGTAGAACATGTCAGAAATAACAATTCTCTACCTGCTGGGAGTGTCTTAGTACAGATGGAACTGACCACTAAAGTAGACAAAGCACAGAACAGGTGTTAGACCTGAATATTTTCAATTTGTGCCATTGCTATCCCATAACAAAACAGAGGACAGATCTTACCTGTCACAGACAAGCTGTTTTTCATCGTCTACCTCATCACCAAGTCATACAATGTAAGGCCGACCTATGCATGGTAGTGGTAGGAAATAAGTTCCCCCCTAAAACTAGATTTTTAAAATGTGAAATATAATTGAGGAGGTCACTAAAATCAGAAGAGAAAATTTAAGAACTTGAGGTGACTGAATATCTTCACATTCCCACTCCAGAAATTGTAGCTCAAAATGAAGAAAGACCCAAATAAAGTATTAAATCATTTTGAAAGAGAGATGAACATACTTAAGCTGGAATTTCAAAAAGCCCCTTGTGAATTTGACAATTTAAGCCCCACTGGCAGACCAACTATGACCAAAATAGGATAGATTTTTTTAAAAGCTGGATTTTGTTATAACCCTAATGAAGAAAAGCCTTCTCCCATACAATTTGATGTGAAGTATAAAAATATTTCAGGATTGGCAAACAACTGTATGGGCAATTGCTGTTGCCAACATAAGAATCAAAGAAGGAAAGGAGGTGTTATCAAAGAATATTCCTAAATCATTGAACACCACCATGGCATGAGTAATCTCAAAGAGCTATTGAAAGCTGCAGAAAGATATTTGATGATTACATCATTATCTAGCTAGTACATGCAATAGAAAACTTGAATGTTTATCTGAGCCAGGCCTAACTCGGGCCAGTCCAGTGACTCAGATTCAGGATTGGAATGCAATAAAATATTCACAGACCATAAAATGCAATAAAATCTTTTGTTAGAATATGGTTTAAAAGGATAAAATTCTAAGTTAATATCAAAATAAAATGCTGCTCCTTTGTGCCTTGGGAGTTTCTATGGCAATGATAATGATAATGAAGCAAAGTATGTGCACAGTGAAGTGTGGATGCTGCTAACCCACTAACTCTTCATAAGCTGGGTCATTTATGCCTCATGTAGAAACAAGCTAAACCAATGACTAAATTATCATTCTTCTGGATCAGCCAAAACTCAAAGATAGTCAGTTTCTTTGTCCTCTTAAAAGGAAATCAGTCTAAGCTATATAAATTAGTGCTACTCATACCAAATGCCACCCCTTGGAGATGAAATCCCAAAAGCACACTAAAAGACCTTCTTCTACCACAAAAAAAAATGGTTTTAAAACAATTAAGATCTTAAGAAGAATCTATCCCAGCAAAAAAAAAAATTCCTGGAATGGTTGATAGGGAATAGGGACTGGACCTGTGAATCAGATCTAAAATATGGAATTGTCTGGTGAGGAAATGCCTAACAATACAAGCTGACATCTTCTCTGCAACTTGGTCTCAAACAGTTGTCCTGAGCAAAGACGTCAAACTCATTTCCCATGAGCAAAACTCTTAAATACAGGTGGAACCAGATTAAAATGTAATGGGGAAATTTTATCAATCAATCCATAAACATTAAATAAGTGTCTACTATTAAGTACCAGGAGCAATGCTAAGCACTGAAAATACAAAATGAGGGAAAAGGCAGTCCTGCCCTCAAGGAGCTTACAGTCTAATGGGGGAGAAAACATGCAAATAAATATGTACAAGCACACTACATACAAGATAAAGAGGAAATAATAAAAGATTCAATTAAGTAAAAATGAAACATAAACAAGTTAATTTGTGGTTTTCCAAGTCAATATGTGGCCCACAGAGTTCAGTTTCTATTCAAGTTTGACATCACTGATCTAGAATGCTTTGTCACTGAGTTGTTTCAGTCATGTCCAATTCTCCCTTTGGGGTTTTCTTGGCAAAGTTACTGGAGTGGTTTGTCATTTCCTTCTCTAGCTCATTTCCAGATGAGGACACTGAGGGGAGGCAAAAGGAGTTAAGTGACTTACCCAGGGTATCTGAGGACAGATTTGAACTTAGATTTGAACTCGGGTCCTCCTGACTCTAGGACTTATACTCTATCCAGCTAGCTCTCTCTATCTAGAACACTAAGCAAATTGTTTCCTATATGTGTCAGAGGCAGTAACTGAAACCTGATATTCCTGGCTTTGAGGTCAGCTCTCTATCTGCTGTACTACACTGTCTCTCAAAACAAAAAAATAAAATATCAAAAGGTTATTTTTTTTCTTGTATCAGGGGCAATATCAGGAGCAGTTAATGTTAGAATTTCCTTTATAAAATATCAGTGCAGAGTGGGGGGTAGCACCAGAAATATTAGAACTACAGCAAAAACAAAGATATGTCCCCAAACTGTCACATATCTCCATCATAGGTTGTTGGTTTTTGTTGTTATTTAGCCATTTCACATATGCCTGACTCTTCTTGACCCCATTTGGGTTTTTCTTGGCAAAAATACTAGAAGGGTTTGCCCCTTTTGTCCAGCTCATTTTGCAGGTGAGGAAACTGAGGCAAACAGGGTTAAATGACTTGCCCAGGATCACACAGCTAGTAATTGTCTAAGGCTGAATTTGAACTCATGAAGAGGAATCTTCCTGACTCAAGGCCTGGCACTCTATCCACTGCTCCACCTAGCTGTCAACAGCAGCGGCATCAACAACAACAAACTGGCAGCAACAGCAGCAGCGGACTTATATGCAACATGTCCCAGGCTCTAAGTTTGTGTCAAGACTCATCTTCTACCATCACTCATTCAGTGTTCACTAACCCACTAGCCATCAGCTCTCTGGGAGCCCTAACAAGACTGTGACAACAAATGTTTACCCCATTAGAAACTTCCCCTGAATTACAAAATGCAAAATTGATCATTTTGATTATGTTGCAACAAAGATTAGGAAGGAAGCAGAAAACTGGGAGAAAATCTTTACAACCAGTGTCTCTGATAAAGGTCTGATATCTAAAATACTTAGGGAACTGAGCCAAATTTATAGGAATATAAGTTGTTCCCCAATTGAGAAATGGTCAAAGGATATGAACAGGCAGTTTTCAGAGGAAGAAATTAAAGATATCAATAGGCATATGAAAAAATGCTTGAAATCACTACTGAGTAGAGAAGTGCAAATCAAAACAACTCTCAGGTACCACATCTCTCCTGTCAGACTGGCTAATATGGCAAAACAGCAAAATGATAAATTCTGGAGAGGATATGGGAAAATTGGAACACTGTTATATTGTTGGTGGAGTTGTGAACTGATCCAACCATTCTGGAGAGCAATTTGGAACTATGCCCAAAGGGCTATAAAAATGTGCATATCCTTTGATCCAGTAATACCACTCCTAGGGCTATATCCCAAAGAGATCACCCAAGTGGGAAAGGTACCTGTATGTACAAATATATTTATAGCAGCTCTTTTTGTGGTGGCAAAGAATTGGAAATCAAGGGGATGCCCATCTATTAGGGAATGGCTGAACCAATTGTGGTATCTGCATGTGATGGAATACTATTGTGCTATAAGAAATGGGGAACATATGGACTTCATAACAACCTGGAAAGACCTACATGATATGATGCTGAGTGAGGGGAGCAGAACCCGGAGAACGTTGAGAGGCATATTGCTTCTGTGGTGTCTAGCTTTGATAGACTTGGCTCTTCTCAGCATTACAAGGTTCAAGGATAGCTCCAAAGGACTCATGATGAAAAGAGCTATCTACCTCCAGAGAAAGAATTATGGAGTCTGAATGCAGATTGAGGCAAACTATTTGCTCTTTTTTTTTCTCTTCTTTTTTGGTTTTGTTTCTTCTTTCTCATGATTCATTCCATTGGTCATAATTCTTCTCTACAACTTGACTATTGTGTAAATAAGTTTTATGCAAAGGTATATGTAGAACATAAACCAGATTCCATGCCGTCTGTGTGGGGGGGGAGGGAGGGGAGGGAGGAGAAGAAAATTTGGAACTCAAAAACTTGTGGATCTGACTGTTGTAAACTAAATTTAAAAATCTTAAAAAAAAGAAACATCAGCTGAGGGACTACCCCCTTCTTCTGTAAATGCTGAATAAAAATTTGCCCTCACCTTCATTCAGTTACTCAGGATTTCCGATAGGATGGCTAAAAGATTTTCCTTCTTCTAGATGGATCCACTTTTCCCATAACTACATAAAAATATTTTCGCCTAACACATTCTCATCATAAAGCAAAGCATTCCCACCACCACTCTCTCCCTTGGATCCATGGGGCATTGAACTAGATAAGAAGTCAAAACTTTGGAACTTCTGATACTATCCTCCAGCAAAGTCAAAACCTGTTCATGAAGGTCATTAACATTCGAGGAACCTAAGTAAGCATAAATACACAATCTTCACTTAACAATGGAACCTGGCCATTCCCTACTCATCATTTTAGAGGAATCATTTTGCATCCAATTCATAATGGGCAACTATGGATATGGAGTAATAGCATAGATTTCCATTGTCAATTAAGTAACAATTAGGAAAAGTAACTTTTTTTTTTTTACCAAGTGTAATAATGAGTGGCTGTTGAATGACTTGCTTTAGAGCTTTCAATGATATAACGTGTTCTGAGCTCCCCTCAACGGGACCTTCTGGATACTTGGTAAATGGGAGTCACAAAAAAGGAGATAATTGTAAAGTGGTCTTCAAACCTTAAAGCACTATACAAATGGTAGTGATGACTACTGCTGCTGTTGCTACTACTACTACTACTACTACTACTACTACCACTTCTACTACTACTACTACTACGACTACTACTACTACCACCACTACTACCACTACTACCACCACCACTATGTTACTGCTATTCAAGTGGAGAATGTAAGTTCTCTAGGACTGGAAGAATCTGGTGAGGATCTCATTTTACTTTTTTTAGACTGTGTAAAAGTGAGCATCAGTAACTGATTACTGAGTCTAACCAGAATCATCTGAGTTCCACCTACTCCCTCACCTTTACTGAGTGGGTGGGAACCAAAATTTTCTTTGGTTTGATCTCCCACTTCTTACCTCTCATATGAGGCAACATCCAATTTAAGGCATCTGCCAGCTCTGCCCTACATGGTTCAGTCCTTTGATATTGCTTTCCTTCCTTCAGTTTATGATCCCAGCAAACAAGTCTTCTACTACTACTACTACTACTATTACTACTACTATTGCACCACACACACACACACACACACACACACACACACACACAAAACACAGCAATCTACTTCTAATCTGCTTGCCTTTGCACAGGTGTTCCTGAATGCAGTCCCTCCTTACTTCTTCCTCGCATAGTCCTTCTCTTCCTTAAAGATACAGGTTAGGAACAATCTGTAGGAAGCCTTGCCTGATTCCACACACACACACACACACACACACACACACACACACACACACACTACTAGTGTACTCCTTCTCAAATTACCTTATATTTAACTACTTTGTATTTTTTTATTCACTTTATCATCATATCATATATGTGCATACATGCACGCATATATGGGTTTGGGTATGTGTGTACTTGTCTCCTCTATTAGATGTAAATTCATTGAGGAAGAATCATTTCATTCTGTTACTTGTATCCCCAGAACCTAGAACAGGTAGGCACATTTAATTAATTTTTTGATTCATTAATTGAATCAGCTAGATTAACTTTAATTAAATTAATTTAAATAGCTCCATTAACACCTTAAATTTCCACTTGATCTGTATCTACATTACCTCCAGCTTTTTGTTATTTTGCTAGTATGGTAGACTGCCATGCTGGTTGGTACCTTACCATAGATACCAAATAAGACTTTTGGAAATGGAAAAAATGTTTTTCAACCAACTTCCTAACTTGCTATGCTGCTAAGTCATTTTAAATTCTAGCCTCGAAAACATCTGGCACAGTTCCCATGATTCATGCATCCATTGAGAGCTTGGAACTCCAAATTTAGTTAAATATTGCTAAGTATATGTTTTTTGTATAAGTTTGATCCTCAAATAAGTCAAAATGCTATTGATAATTTCAAATCTGAATTCAATAAAAGCTCAAGATTTTTATCTTCCGGGTTTTAGTGGCTAAAGAATTGCTCAACAATTACTTTAAGAAAAAGAAGTCACTATGGAACTCTTGTTTTCAAATATCGTGCAAGCTTATTGAATAATTAGATGAAATAGCAGTAATTAATTATTGATATTTAGGGTTTTTTCTTCCTTAGAAAGAAATGTTTCCACATTCAAAATATTTTGTTGTGTTTTGAATACCTTCTAAACCTTGAGACTATTGGCATTGTGCCTAGAGTAATTGTTTCTTAGTGAAAATTTTTCCATAACAATAATTACATTTGAATATATGAAACTATTAAGAGGAAAAGACATTTTACATTTAAATGATAATTAACAGTTACAAGGGAGCTAATTTTAAATATAGTTCAAATGTTCTAATCTATTAATTATTTTATAATTATGATTTCTTTTCCGTGGTAGACTAGAGCGTTTTCATAGTAAAGATAGAGCCCATAAGATGCAAGGCCTATCTCTGGCCCCTGACAAATTGAAATGCTTACCCAGGGTCAATCTGATTTGTTATGTTATTTTGCTAAGTTAAATTAATTGATTTGTACTTTTCACCAATAAATATTAACAGCAGGTATGAACTAGAGAACAAAATCTCTCCTTTTCCTCTTATTCCTTGTAGCTTTTAGAGTGCTTGGGAGTCTCTGAGCACTCCATAGACCGTAGAAGAATTGGCCCTTGTACTTGAGAGGATTCTCAGAAGAAAAGTGAACAAGCACCACGAACAGACATGAACAGATAATAAATGAGGGGCCAGCACTCTACCTACATCACAGTATTTTGAAGTTAAGTCATAATTTCTTTGGGTTTTCCTTCAGAGGGGTTCCTCAGCAACCATGGGAATAGGCGATAAAGGCCATGACCATCAATGAAAAAGGAGAGCCTGGGTACTGCCTCCTAATGTCAGCTATACTTTGGAATGCATAGACCAAAGTCAAGTCAATAAGTCAAGAATAAGCACCTGCTATTTCATAAGGATTTTACCAAGTGTAGGGAATCTGAAGAAATGTAAACACGCATGCACACACACACACGAAACCAGTCTCTGCTCTCAAACAGCTTGCAGTCTAATTGGGGAGGAAACACAAACAACTTTACATAAAGAAAAACATATATACAAAATAAATTCAAGTAATATCAGAGGGAAAACATCTCTTAGTTTATTTTTATAAGGTAAACTTAGAAAAGGCTCCTTCTTGAAGGTACAACTTTAGATGAAGGTTGAAAGAAGCTGGGGAAATGAGGAGGCAGAGATGAGGGAAAAGATAAGTCCAGGCATGGGGGGACAACAAGGGAAAATTCCCAGGGTGAGGAGATGGAGAGTTTAGTGCAAAGAACAGTAAAGAGGGCAGTGTTACTGGATCATGGAGTATAAGAGGGCTGGGGGAGGGAGGAAAGTGCAATATGTAAGATGACTGGAAGTATTAAAAAAAAGAGCCAGTGCTATGAAGGGACTTAAAAACCAAAATATATAAATATTTTATATTTCATCCTGGAGGTAAGAGGGATTCACTAGAATTGATTGAATGGGAGTAGGAAGGATGGGGTATTTGGTCAGACCTGCACTTTTTCAGTTTTACAGTTGAGAGAAGAATTGACTAGAATGAGATAAGGCTTCAGGTGGGGAGATTAGCCAACAGGACTTGTCAACAGATTGGATATTGGAAAGGGACAGTGAGAGTGAGGAAATTAAGATTATACTTAGACTTACAGCCTTGTTTACTGGGAGGATAATAATGTCCTTGACAGAAATAGGAGCTTTAGCAAGAGGGGAATTTTGGGGGGCAGAAAAGATAATAAATTAAATTTGGAACATATTTAGTTTAAGATATCTAGGAGATGGACAATTTTCTATGTCCAATAGGCAATTGGAGATGTGAGACTAGAAATTGGAAGGTTTGGGCTGGACAAAATAAATCTGAGAATCACATACATAGAGATGATATTTTAAAATCCATGGAAGCTAATGAGCAAAATAGTATAGACAAAAGAGAAAATATCCCAGGACAGAGCCTTGAATGACATTCACATTCTTTAGGTGTGACCTAGATGAAGATGCAGTAAAGGAAACAGAGAAGTAGTCTAAAAGGTAGTAGGAGAAGCAGAAGAAAGCAGTGTCACAAAAATCTAGAGGGAAGAAGAGAAAAGGTGATCTATAACACTATCAAAGATGGCAAAGAGGTCACAAAGGATAAGGATTGAGAAAAAACCATTAGATTTGTCAATCAATAGATCATTGGCAACTTTAGAGAGTAATCTGGGTAAATAAACAAGTCAGAAATCAGACTGCAAAAAGTTCATAAGAGAACGAGAGGAAAGGAAATGGACGCACCCATTGTAGATGGCCTTCTCATGGAGCTTAGCATCCCAAAGCAGGAAACATATGTGATGATATTAAACAGAAATGGCTGACTCAAGTGAGGTTTTTTGAAGTAGCACTTAAGTGGAAAATAGGGAAAAAATGAAGATTAGTGAGAAAGTGAGGGGGATAGTGGGGTTGGAGAAGACAGGATGGAAATGGATCACTTATGCATGTAGAAGAGTTCACTATGCCAGTAAGAAGGGCCATCTCTTTTTATAAGACAGATGAAGAAGAAGATAGTGAAGATGTCTGAGTGGTACTAGGTACGAAGGAGAAAATAGAGAGCTCTTGGCCTTATTTTATTTTCAGTGAAATATGAGGCAAGTTTCTTAGCTAAAAGGGTGGTTAGCCATGGAAGATTTAAGTAAGAAAGGGTGAAAACACTTGGAGAAGACATTTTGGTGATTGTGAAAGTGGTTCCATCAGGGGGAAATAAAAGGATTATCTTGTTTTAATTAATTTCCATTTGAAATTATTTAACACAAATTTATAGTGGACACAGTCTGCAGCTTTGTAATTTTCTCCAACTTGGTTCAGCAGTACGTGAGTAGAACTGATGGCAGCAGGTGATGGGAATGATCCCAAGTTGAGGCTTGCCAAGGCAAGATCTTCAACAGAATCAGGGGACTCAAGAGAAGAGAACAGTATAGAGTTGAATTGGTTCACTGAGGGGCTAAAATGGAGAAGGAAAGAAACTGTGAGAAGAACTGAGGAGTAGAAAGAATCATGGTGGCAAGTGTTATGGTGAGGATGAAGACAAAGGCTAGAGGTTGTAAGGTAGAGGAAGGGGTAGAATGATAACAAATTGTGATCAAATAAAGGAATTTCAGAATTCATGTAAATGGAAGTAGAACAATGCCATTCTTCCGGCCACTTAATCTAGATGAGGGAAGTAATGAGAGATCACGAAGTTTCTGATATTCCAGCACTTCAATCACAATTATAGTCGTGTAGGAAATATTTTGTTCTGAATTTATGATCAACTTCATTTTGATGGTATTTCTGTTGTGATCAGCAATCCAATTTTGCAGGACCACAGTCAAAATATTTGCACAGAGACCTAAGTATTTATTCAAAGAAACTTTAGGTGTCAATGTAACAGGGAGGATGAGGCTACTTGTACCTTATTCTGCTTTCACCGACTACAACATTTAGTGGATATATGTGTGGTAGTTTGGAGAACACACAGCAATGGTTAATCAAATGCACTGAGGCATGAGACTGGTAGAAGGTTGGAGATGTCACTGGCACTGGAGTTGGCCTTACTTCCTATTTATTGTTGTGATGGCAATGTAGAGTTTGTGGTGACAGACAGAAGACTGCTCTGTACTTGTTCTTTCTTGACATGAATAATGACATTTTAGAATAAGCTTCCACTACAATATGAAAAGGGCATACCCCTCCCCTTTGTTTTGGTTCTCTTCTACCTCAGTTCCTTTGCAAGGACAACCAAAAGACAAATGGAGTCCACATTGACTTTGTCCCTTAAGGTAGATTAGGAATTTTCTGGCTCCTTCCCTGAATCAACACATTGCCACCAAGACAAGTAATCAACTCTCTGTCAAGACAATATGAACGTGTTTTTAGCATAATGCAGATGTCTGTGGGAAACGGCTTATATGCAGAAACCCACTTGCCACATAGAAACTTCCTTTTTTCTGTGGGCCAGCTGATGCTTCCCCCTATCTTGACTTGTAAAATAAATATATTTATTGACCTGAGCCCTAAATTTTAAGTGGTGGGTTTTATTTCCATGACAACAGTGTTCATGAGTATCTGTGTTGGTTCAGTGTTGAAGTTTATTTTGATCCAGAGCTTAAACACGAAGGGTCCTAGAAATGGAAGTGTGAATATTGATGAAATTCTGATCAGATCCAGCTGAAAGCAGCTAATCTGAATTATGCCTGATGATATTATTTTTAATCCTCATAATAAAATAAGACACTGCCCACATGACAAGAACTGTAGCATGGAAGGAGTAGAAAGAGTACTGGGCCCATTGCTAAAAGAAAATGAGTTTGATTTCTATGTATGTGACCATGGAGGAGTCACTTAACTTCCATGTGAATTGTTTTTCTCACCTGTGAAGTGGAGACAATTATACCCATAGTGCCTATTTTGAGGGTTACTGTGAAGATCAATGGGACAGCTAGGTGGCACAGTGAATAGAATACTGGCCCTGGAGTCAGGAAGTTCCTGAGTTCACATCTGGCCTCAGACACTTACTAGCTGTGTAACCCTGGGCAAGTGACTTAACCCTGTTTGACTTAATTTCATCTGTAAAATGAGCTGGAGAAAGAAATGGCAATCCACTCTAGTATCTTTGCCAAGAAAACTCCAAATGGGGTCCTGAAGAGTGAAGCATGACTAAAAACAACTAAAAAACAAAAAAAAAAGGAAAGATCAAATGAGATAATGTATACAAGGTAATTTATAAACCTTCCAGTATTATATAAACATCAGCAATGATGATGGTGATGATGATGATGATGATGTGCTTTATTCTTCCCTTTTAGTTTGATGGAATTCAGAAAGAAATGGTCCTGGAACATGTTACTATCCTACTATTCAGTTCTATTGTCTTTCAGCCATGTCTGATTCCTCATGATGCCAGTTTGGGTTTCTTTTTGGCAGATAATGGAGTAGTTTGCCATTTCCTTCTCCAACTCATTGTGTAGATGAGGAGACTGAAACCAACAGGGTTGAGTTACTTGCCCAGGGTCCCACAGCTAGTAAGCATCTGAATTTGAACTCGGGTGCCAGATTTGAATTCAAGAAGATGAATGCCTCCAGGTCCAACACTAACAACTTTACCACCTAGCCGCTCCTGCTATAAGCTCCCCTGTAAGTACTCAGATTAACAAAACATTGACTAGAAAACCTTTAAATTAAATAAATTTTACTTAATCCAACCCAAAACATGAAATTGACTTTATACCTGAGCCTTTTGACTATAAGGAATTCTCTTTTCAGAAAAAGAGAGGGCCCCTTTCCAGAGAGTATTAAGCCTCCTTTCTGAAGGGTCTCACCTTAGTTCATGACCAGTAAAGTTCTTCTGATTCACAATATCAGTAAAGTAACAGGCCTAGGTTTCTTTTTGATCTGTTATATTAATCTTTTTTTTTTCCTCTTCAGGGTTGTGCATATGGTGTGGTCTGTGGATCTGAGTAAGACTCAGTATTTCTGCCTTCTATCTCCTTTCATTAAAGCTCTGAATCCCTCTTTGTTACCTCTTGTCAAGGCTCTACATTCCTTCTATTTCCATTTCTCTTTCTTGATCTCCACTTGGCCCCTGTCTCTTTGTTCCTATGGTTCTTCAGTTCTCCTATAACTTTGGAATTGGTGAACTTGAATGAATGTCCAAATAGAAGGGACAAAGAATATCAGTGCATTGTCCAGGACACAGAAAAAAGAAAAAGGCTCAACAAACTCTTCTTGACACCTTGGCAGATGCTTGTGCAACTCTTCCCATATACTCATTTACAAGTGGGGAAATTCAGGCTTAAAAAGGGTAAGTGAATTGCCCAAACATATATAACTATTAAGTTTCTGACCAGCATTTAAATACCGGTCCCCCAGCTCCCTGCCCAGTTCTATTTTCAGAATGTAGAAGACTAACAAGGTCACATTTGACATTACGTCTTATACAACAGCTATTAATATAAACATATTTTTAACAACATATTTATGTTCATTTTTGTAAAACTTTAGCCTTGCTCCCTGTTATATCATAAAGTGACTTTGGAAAAGAATTTCATTTTCAAGTCATATATGGTATGTAATTCTCTTAAAAAGGAGAACAGCCTTAGGCATCTCTTGTCCTCCTTTGGGTTTCCTTTGCCTCTCAGTCTTCCATCTGGAATCAGCATCATCTGCTGAGGACCAATCAGGCCCCATCAGCAGGTGATTTAGACATTTTTTCCCAATAAATTTCATTCATATCTAAGCAGGAATGTTGGCAAAATATGACCTACTGGGATGTTTAAACTCCTAGTGGCAGCTGTGACTCCTAATTGTTGTAGCCCTATATCAGTATTAAATGGACACCCCAGTAGGTACCCATCGATGGTATCTGAGCCCTTGCTGTCTCTGACTGCAGAGGGTCAGTCTGAGCTGATACAAGGCCATTGTTGGCATAAATCCACCTGTTACCTGAAACTTTCCCCTGTGAATCCAAACTGGATCTCTTCACTAAAGTAATTTTTTCGGTTTATTCTGTTTTGTTTTTATTCACCAGAACTTATTATGAATAAATTCCCTTTACCAATACATATCTATAGTCTTAAAGCTATGTCCCTCTTTTTTCTTACAGACATGATTATGTATGAGTTTGAGGAAAGAGACATGAGACAATTTCCTGATGCTTCAATATATACATGTAAATGTCCCAATATTTTTAAAATTTGTTATACATGTGTTTATAAATTTCTGATATATATCTTACATTTTCCCCCTATAGCTTGACTGCAGTCTTTTTCAGAGAGTGTGACTAAGTATATACTGCATCAATTGTATAGTTTTATCTACAATAAATGTCAGTTACTTTTTTTATTCCCCAGAAGTCAATCTCCCAATCTTATCAAATCTAGACAAAAGGAGAATTAATTGATCACTCTTATGGGATCATCTCGAAGGCATTTATAGTATTTGAAAACTGATGATAGAGACTAGGTCTCTAACGTGTTGTCTTCCCAGAGAATTCAAAGCCACCCACTGTGTGATCTTCTTGAGGGCAGACTGCCTTGCACCTTCCTTTATGTCCCCAGTACTTGCATAGTGCCTGACACATAGTAGGCACTTAATAAATACTCCTCAATTTGCACACAGAACTAGTCACAATGACTGGGAGTCCACAGCACATAATAAAGGAGGAGACTGATCATCATTCATTGAATTCAGACTGGAATGGAGACAGCTCATCTGAAGGGGGAAAAACAGTCAGAAGGTTCAGAGATATTGGAGAGAGAAACACACACGAGTTTCACACTTGAAAAGTCCTCAGAGTAATCTGCCAACTACTTGTCTGTCACTCCGTGGCAGCTATGCTGCATGAGAAACAAATTGCTAGAATAGGGATGTGAATTAAGGTACTTGTTAGGGATATTTTTTTATTAATTTCTCAGAATTCTTTGGCCCAGTGAACTACAGGCCCTCATTGCATAAGGTAAGTAGTGAGAATTTCAGCCAAATGCTGTCAAAAAGATAAGAAGTCTCTCCGACAGACATCAATCTGTTACTGTTCACAGGGCTGTCTCTTCTCCTTTTTCTCCTTCCAGTTATTAAGCAACAGTGTCAGTCATGGGCCCATTCCTCTTTTCTCTTTTTATTAATGATTTAGCATGGATATGTCATTACTGCTCTATACATCTCCATGCAGATGGCACGACTGTGCATTTCCATGGCAAATCTGTTTCTCACTTAACTACTGAACTGCAAAAAGACTTTGGCAGACTGGTTCCAGGAAAACAAACTGGTTTTCAAAGCAGTAAAAACTAAAACAATGCTTTTTTGGCTCTCCTACTCATCAGAACTCAAATGGTGATTGCATTAGAGCCGGGAACTCTTTAAGGAAATGGCTACTTATTAGAGGTAAACTTTAAAATATTTAGATGAGTCTGGGTTGGGTGCAGATTTAGGTACACATTCTACTTATTGGCATTTGATTTTTGCTTTTTTCAGTTATAAGTTTGGACTTTGTAAGGAAAAGTGTTTGCTTAAAATCTATAAAATAGAAGACAGATAAACGATAGACAGACAGATAGATAGATAGAATATTTATTAAGTACTCACTATGTGCCAAGGACTGGAACAAAAATATGAGTAGAAAGACTAAGGATGCTTCCCCTCAAGCAGCTTACATTCTAATGAGGGAAGTTAACACATGAAAACTTTGAACAATTCATAAAATATCATGTGTGCCCTGCCTTTTTATTCAGTTTCCTGAAGGACTTGCCACTGAAAAATGTTTATTCACTTGCCCTGAGTACAGTGTTTGGTGTACGTGCTTAATGGATATGAATTCTGTCTCCTAAAATCATTTCCAAGAATGGCAAACATTTCACACAAATACAAGTTGGATTTGAGACGATCATCCAAATTAAATCTAAAACCAAACTACCAAAATAAGGAATAAAATTCAAATTATTGTCAAGGAGCTATATCTATCCAGGTTTTAAAATACCTTATGAAAACGAGTTGCCTTTGATTTGATACACAGTGATTTTGCTCACTTAAAAAAAAAAGCCATAATCCCAGAGTCAGAAAAACCTGAGTTCAAGTCTTGCCTTTGATATAAAATAGGTGTGTGAACATAGTCATGTAACTCACCCTGCTGTTGCTCCCTGGCTGCCAATCTGCAACTATGAAGAGAATTTGCACACTAAAAGTTCCTCATATTGGTAAAATCTAAAATAAAAAAACCATACTCTAATCTACACAAAATTAAATAAATAGTATAAGAACTCCAATGAATGGTTTTTCACCTCGGATATATATTTTTTTATCTACATCCTAGCTATTTTTAATGACATAATATCTGCATGGTTATAACCATAAAGTAGTAAAATGAGCAACAGAAGACGGGGGTGTTGTCTTCATGACATGATTAATCAACTGTTATACTGTCCAGTCACCCAGAGTCATATGAATTTACAGTATTTGATTCCAAAGGTGAAAAAAAAAGAGTAGGAATGGAGGACAGGGAGACAATGGGATTTCATGGTAATGTTGAAGAAAAGAAGAAAGTGGAAAGGTCACAAGGAAATGAAAGACATGAGGAAGTTAGAGGAATAATACTAATACAAACTGACTTTTGCAGTGATTTGAAGTGTGTAAAGTGCATTCCCTATAAGACCTCATTTGAGCATCATAATCACACCATGAAGTTGTTACTGACAACAAGTATCATTATCTCCATTTTCCAGATGAGGAAATTTAGGCTCAGAGAATAAATGACTTGCCCATGATGTTCTAGATATTAAATATTGGAGGCAGTATTTGAAGCCCTATCTTTAGAACTAGACTCTGTCCATAACACTAAACTGGTCAGTGTTTAAAGTGAAGGAAGAAGAAAAATGATTGTAAATGTATAGTGGAAAGAGAAATTAAACTTTTATTTAAGGTTTATTTTTAATACCACAGGAATTTATGTATATACCCAAATCGTGGAACTCGCACTTGTAATAGAGAACAACAGTAAGACAAACCTGACCAACACATTGACTGCATCTGACAGCGTATGCAACAGTCTATCCCTGTATTCTACCACTTGAATCATGGGTCATGTGTCATGAGCACCCTATTTTCCTGGATATGTTGTGCGATACTCTCTTCTGGGTCTCTTCTTCTCTTGCTCCATGTTTCTCTATTTGCTGGCTTTTCATCTGTTATCATCTGCATTATACCTTCTAATTGCAGGTTTTCTCAAAGGTTCTTCCCTAGGCCCTCTACTCTTCTCTTTCTACATTCTCTCTCATTATTAGCTCCCACGAATTTATCATTTATATGAAAATGACCCACATGGATATGTATGTATGTATGTAATGTGTGTGTATATGTATATATGCATATATATGCCTGTCTATCTATCTAGCTAGCTAGCTAGCTATCTGACCCAGTCTTTCCACAAAAGCTTCAGTCTTGCATCAGAATTGTCTATTAAATAGTTCAGACTCGATGTCCCAGAAATATCTCAAACTCTAGAACAGAAAGCATTAGCTTCCTCCCAAACTTCACATCTTCTGACCTTACATATTTCTGTCAAAAGCACAACCATACAACCACTCAACATTCTACAATCTAACAAGGGTCTTCTTTCTATTCAAAAACTGAGTTTCATCATTATTCTCCATGCCATTGCATTGGCTGTCATCCATTTCCGGAATACATTGTATCCTCCTCTTAGCCTCAGGGATTTCCTCTCTTTCTTCAAGAACCAGCTCAAGAATGACTTCTAAATGAAGCATTTCTTGATCTCCCAAAATTTTAGTTTCCTCCCAAATTACATTTTATTTAATTCCTTTGTATTTGTTTATGTTTATTATCTTTACGTTGCATATATTTACAACAGTATTTGTCTCCCACATTTGAATGTAAGGATTGTTTCACTCTCTCTACATGTTTTCCCAGTGCCTACAACCCTACATGTATGGCGCATAGTAAGTATTCAATGAGTACTTGTTGGTTTATTGATTGATTATGTGTCTTTTGGGGCTACGATTGGTCGTTGCATTCATGTGAGGTTAGATGTCTCATAGTAATGTTTTCATTTACATTATTTCATTCGTTGGGTATAATATTATTTTGGTTATACTTTATTTTTTTCCATCACACCATTCAAAGCTTATGTCTATAGAAGTCCCTCATATTCTTTTGGTGGTATAATCATATTCTATTACCAGTTTGACCAGCCATATCTCAATCAATAAGCACCTACTTTTCTCCCAGTCCTTTGTAGCCACATTAATGTGTGTATGTGCATGTCTTGTGGGGGGGGGGGGGTTGTACACATGTATGTATATATGCATCTATATATACGTATATATACATATATATATATATGTGACCTTTTACTTCTATCCTTGACCTACTTGGTGAATATATCCAATATAGGGATTGCTAGATTAAAGGTTATGAACTATATAATGATTGTTTTTTCCCATAACTCCATATTATTTTCCAGAATAGTTGAGTCAATGCACAATTTCCTCCAAAGTGTTTTATTTTACTTATGTCTTTTCATAACTTTTCCACTACCGTTTCTATCCTTTATGATCTCCATTAATTTGACGACTCTGATGTAGAATTTCAGAGGTATTTTAATTTGCATTTATCTTATTATTTCATATGTTTTTGATGACTTTCATTTCATTTGAAAACTGTTCATATTCTTTCTTTTTAAATTTGTCATTTATCAGGAAATGGGTCCTTTGCTTAAATACTTGTTTCATTTCCCTATATATCTTGGAAATCAGGTTTTTATTAAACATATTTGATGCAAATGCTCCTCTCTCAATAGTTTCTTTTCTTTTTCCAATTGGGCTTTTGTTGTTAATATTACTGCTGCTGCCTTGCCTAAAATTGTCATTGCTACTCCTGCCTATTTTTAAATACTTAAAACTTGATGAATTTTGTTTCATTCTATGCCTTTATGTTTTATTCATTTTGTCATTATCTTTGTCTTTTAAGCTAATGAGTTTAATTCATAAGGACTTCTTCATATTTAATTTGTATATATTTTGTTGATTAATACATTTGTATTTCAGTTTGAAATTAAAGTTATTATGAAAATTAAATTTTTCTCTATTAATTATTTCTTATTGATCTTCTCCTCCTCCTCTTCCTCCTTCTTTTTCTTTTCCCTCTCCCTTTATTCCTTATCCCTCTCATTCTTCATCCTCTTCCCCTACCCTTCTTCTGCACACTGAAATTATCTTTTATTCTTTCCTTTTCCAAGTCACATAAGAATATAGCCCAGACTTCTTCCTGCTTTCTCACTTCCATCCTCTGTCTTGAGAACTATTCATTCATTGTGCTTCTTGCACCAAGAAGTATTAATTAACTTCATTCCCATTCTCAATCCTTTTCCCTTCTTGAGTCTAATTCTCCCTTCATGAAAGTTGTGTTTATATCCAGCAGGGTCTTCAGAAGACAACAGCCTTCTCTCTCTCTCTCTTTTTTTTTTTGTTAAGACTGCCCATTTGTGAATTGTATTTGTAAATCTTATTTTCCTAAGTCTTAATTTGTGTAGCTTTTTAAAAAATAGCTTGTTCAATTTAGTCACTTTGTTACTACCTCTTTAATCTTTGTCTCTCAATATGGACTTCAGACATCTCTTTAGAGGATATATTTGCAAGAAGCCAATGGCATCCTGAAATCATTTAAGAAAGCAATGTATTATTTTCCTTCATGTTACTCACAATGATTTTACTCAAAATGATTTTCAAAATGTATGCTTTTCCCTATTGGCAATAATAACATATAGTGATGGTGTCTAAACATATTTAAATAAAAATGACGAAACAGGAGAAATAAATAAATTCTTAAAATTCTTAACATTTGTCTTTGAATTATGACAAGGTAAAAATCTAAGGACTCAGTCACTTACAGTATAAGATTAAGTGATTTAAATGGTAGACATTAAAATGTTTAGAAAAAGAACTCTATTAGAAGAAATTTACATTAAAGGGTCCAAACCTCAGAAATAGTTATGGGAAATATAAAAGTGTAAGAGGAAGAGATAATACTCTCTCCATCTGTCTACTAATGTCATTGGCTAGGTTGTCTGTCAGTCAATGTCATGCCTACGTGTGAAAGCTTTATTTGGTTGTTATATCCATTAGTTGGTTTTATGTTAATTTACAGTTCAGATATAGGAATGCTTTTGGATGCTGAATGTATTCTCTTCCTTTGTCTTAGGATTTAACATCGAGACCAAGTTGTTGGAAGGCAATCTGAGGATATACAATGTTTAATACTTATCTTGAGAGGTCAGGGAAATGGTGTCTTTAGAATTCTGTTTGGTTCTTTCCTCAATACTTGTAAATAACATGTGTAGGTGGTGGGAATTCCAGATGAGGCCAAGGGAGATGTGAAAACAAAAGGAGCTGAAATCATGAGTCAAGGTCCATATGCTGAACTCTTATACCATGGGTTAAGCTGAGTGCCCAGCAGTTCATACCTTATGACTTCCCATGCTGAGAGTTTCAAAAAGAAGCCCAAAAAGTTAAAGACATGGCAATGGAGAAGGGGTAGTATGGAAACTGTCAGTAGCTATCTGACATACAGAAATGGGTGTAGGGTAAGTAGGCTGACTTGGAGATTTATCCCTGAACTCCTTTGGAAATGAGAACTTATCCCTCATATATCTTTCCTTATCTATTCTCTGCCTTCACAAGTCTCTCCCATGGAGAAGGTATGATAGGGTAGTTTTTTTTTCCATCACCCTCCCTAGTTGCTGAGATGAGTGGCCAGCCTTCTTAGAACTGTTATTTCCTTAAGTGGCATTGTTTTTAGTTTTGTCATTTGGCAAGTAGCATGGTACTAAAATACGAATAGCTGTATGAATCTGTGACAATTCTACAAACTTAAGTGCATTAAGGAGAATGGGGAGTAGATGTGAATTACTGAATAAATTTAAAGCCCTGTTGGAAAAGCTAAATCTACCTGGCTGGGGCTTTGTAAGCCACATATTTAACTGAGATAGGCGTCCTTTGGAGGAAGAGGAAGAATAATACTTGGGATCAGGTATACATGAGATGTAAGCCGGTAAATAAAGAACCCTAGTAGGTAAGTGAGTATGATGAAAGTGGCCAGCTTAGTATACTGGGCTTAAAGAGAAAGCCATGCTTCTACAAAGGGAGGGGGAGTAACCTATTAAGGAAGTTTCATGAATTCAAAGAGAGTGAAGAACAAGTTTCCTGGACCTTCTCACTTGACCCTAAGATCAAGAGATGATTGACAGCTCAGCCTATCATGCTTACTGGCACACCCTAAGGGTTACATTAGTATAAAATATAATTATGCTTCTTTGATTTTCTTTCTTAGCCTTCAAAAAAATTATTTTATTTTCTACGTATCATCATAACACAGAGGTGACTGTGGGTTACTGAATCTTTTCTGGGAGTAGAATGCAAACTCTGACAGTTTCCACTGATCTAGAAAGGCTTCAAGCATGATTATAGAGACAGATAGGGCCTAATTGAGAATCTCATAACCACTAGCATGGCTATTTGGCTTTACCACCCCATGAGATAAAGCAAAGTCAAAAAATGGCCCTTCTTACACACATACAGGATGCATACAGTTTAAATGGGAGAAAACATCAGAGGGAAAGCTTTGACAGTGGAGATGAAGTGGAAGACCTTTAAAAGATCTCTTATAGAAAGAAAGATTAGAGCTTTGTCTTGAAGGAAGCCAATAAAGTCAGAGGTTTCAGAAAGTGAGGAAATGGAATATTTTAGGCTTGGGGAGAAGCTGATGAAAAGATATAGTCATGAGTTGGAGTACACTGTACAAAGAAAAGCAAGAAGGCCAGTGCACCTTTCCATCTTGTTTGAAAGGCAGTATTGTCTTTGACACCAAAATTGTCAAATACTTCATTGAGATCTCTGTAAAAAATCAATTAGTCAATAACCATTTATTAATTTCCTACTTTGATCTGGGCAATGTTTTAGTTGCTACAGATAAAGAGACAATAAAGAAAGAATCCCTGCCCTTAAAAAGTTACTTTGGGTGAAAACAATATAAAAATAGCCAAGTCAGTGCAAAATAAAAATGAAATATATACAGGGTAATTTCTGCTTATAGGGAATGTAATTCACCAAGCATATGTTTCCGTTTGATATTTTTATCAATGACTGGATAAAGGCAAAGATGGCATCATTACAAAATTCTCAGTTGATACAAAATTGATGGGAATGTCTAACACAGAGAGAATACAAAAAGGCCAACTAACTGACCAAAAAAGGGATTTGGAAGAGGGAATAGAAGGGGGAGGGGAAGGAGGAAGGAGGATGTCTTTGGAAGCACTGCAAAATATCCCAGATGCAATCCAGTCTACTTTCAGATAATCAAGATAATCAAGAAATCAGTCTCTACATTTTATAAAAGAGGAAAGTGAGGACCATGGAGGAAAAATTGATGTCCTTGACCAAGGTCATGTATCTTGTTGTCAAAGGTGAGACTTGTTTGTCTCTCACACATTTTCAGGCTCAAACTATGTTAACTGTAAAGATTTCAGAAGGAACACCAAAATTCATCTTTAAAAAAGTCAATGGGTATCATTGACTGTCACTAAATTTTGGAATCTATGTTTTAATAACTTACTTTGCAAACCTATTATGGTTTACATCCTTGCATTTAGTTTATTTTTTCCATTATATGTCATGATGAGTATTGCTCTACAGAGTTTCTTATTTCGGTAACAACAATAAAAAGAAGTTGCTACATATGTCAAAAATCTGAAGCTTCTGAATGGATTAGAAATGCACAGTTGCCCAATTTTAACTTAATAGAATATATCTTGCATGGATATAGATGTTGATTATGTATGTACATACATATCCTTGGTTAATAAAATAGAAGATATACAAATCTGATTTTTTTTCTTTCAGAAACATGGATGAACCCTTTGTTTTAAGACAGTACATATTAATAGTTGAGTCCTTGACAATATCAAGTGATATCATCTTTAAAGGACTTGGATTTATGATTGTTATGAAGTGAGAGTCAAATTGGCTAGCACCCAGTCATGACAATTATATACGGAAGCGGATCTTTGAAAATGAAAAGGCAAATTCTACTGTGTTATATAAATTGTTTTAAAGGACAGAGTGTTGAATTTTGTAATATTTCAATTGAAGACATTGAAAAGGAGAAGGGATTTCAATTAATATGTGGGTTAAAATATCTCTAAATCTAAATGAAGATTAAAACACTTCCTTAAACTAACAGTTTCTTAGGCATGGAGTGTGCTGGTATGTGTTTAAGAACTGGATATCCAGAAAAACAAAATATATACATAATATACTTTAAAGTTTAATCTACATTACTGATATTTTTGTCCTCACTTTGTTAAGTCTGGACAATCAACAAAATAATAAATCAAGCCTTGATTTGTAGCCTTTGCTGATTTCTGAGGTGGAAATGTACAGTGAAAATTTAACAATCAACCTTCTCAGAGCCCACTGGAGCTAGGTCCACTACATTCCTGATGAGGTTGATTGGGACCTTGTTGTAGGCATGCACATAGAAAAATAATCTTGTAGTTATGCATAGCTGACTCCTGGCCCACTAATAAAGTCTCTGTACCTCTTCTAGTTAGAGCTTCAAGTAAAGCAACCTAAAGCTCAGCCTGTATGAAATTACCTATGAATATTCCTAAATTTGAATATAAAGGACAATTAATAAAGGCACAAGAACCTTGGAAATGGGAAGACTTTTTTTTCTATCATCAACCACTGATAGAGCCTGGTCCTTTAGAATGTTTGTGAACATACAAGCACAAAGGATGACGTAGAACTCCAAAAAGTATTTGAGACAATGCATCAGACAAGACCCTTCCACAAAGAGAAGAGAAATAACTTAAGACAAATTGAGCACCCTGGCCAAAGAGAGAATTGGGAATCTATCAGCATTCAAAGGCCCACTTTGGTCATGTAGGACAAACAAGCTATATGAGAACTTAATCTGGATGGGCAAGCTGTGCTGGAAAATTAGAGGCATTAATAAGGGGGAAATGAAGCCATATTGACTTGTGGGCAAAATTTCACTTCTGTCCTCTCCTTCCCTGGGCAACCGCTGCCCTATGGACCTTATAAGGATTTAGTAAACAAATAGCTAAAGAAGATTCAACTCTGCCTAAGCTCTGTTGGAGTTTTCAAAGAGGAAAGGATATCTTTTGGCCTTTCAGTCAGGTAAAGCAATCAGAATCCTATGAGAGTAGGTATTTCTCTTCACATAACCAAATGAAATTCAAGATTATAGAAATAGCCATTATCAGGAATAAAAGTGACCTTATAGATAATCTAGTCCCATACAGTCCAAGAGAGCCAACAGGAATTGATTAAAGATACCCATTGAGTCAATATCAGAGTCAAGACTTACAGCCCAGTGTCCTGTATAAGAAGTCATTTTCCATGATATTTGACTCTTGTGGGATGGCTCAACTTGGTCATGTTCATATACAGTCTCAAAAAACCTAGGTAAGCCAATACCATATAACCTCCTGTTGGCACATATTCAGCAGTGTCAGGAAGGATCTACACAACTTAACTTGGACTGATGTATAACTCAGATACCAGGCCTAGGAAAGAGATTACATGGCATAACTTAAATACTGTGGCTCAGATTTACTTAAAAGATCAGCAAGAACTATGTTAATACCTTAGGAAGGCTGGTGTAATCAGATTCTAGTCTGTCAGGTGGAATATAAGGGCCTTCAAGGAACCCCATTTCTCTGTGAATTCCTGGGTCAGTTAATGAGGTTGTGGGTTTCAAGGCAGAAAGATTTTCATATTTCAAATGTCCTTTGAAGTTAGTTTTTGAAGACGGTGTTTATTAAAAGTTTTTGGCATCAGAAGATGATTGTTGTAGAATCAAAGAATCTCAACATGCTTCAGCAGCTATCCAGTCCATTTGTACCTGACCAAGAATGTCCATAACAATATTCCTGATGGCTAGTTACCCTACCTTCACTTGAAGGCTTCCAGTGAGAAGGAATTCACTACCTGTTTAGGCAGCCCATTTCACTTTTGTGTAGTTTTCATTCATAGAAAATCATTCTTTATGTCAAACTTAGATCTACTCCCTTGAGAACATCAACCCATTTCTCAAGGTTGTACCTTCAGCAGTAGAAAAAACCCCAAAATAATTAGCCAATCAGCAAATGTTTATTAAGCATGTATTACATCCTAAGCACCATGCTAAGCACAGGAAATAGAAAAAAGGAAAAAGGTAAAATAACCCCTGCCCTCCAGGATCTTACATTCTAATAGAGGGAGAAAATACGTATAAACTAGTATATACTATCTTCCCCAAGAGAATTAACAGAATAATTTTTAATAATTCAATAATTGGAACAAATATTCAACAGCTCTTCAAATATTTGAAGACAGCTATCATAATTGCCTTCACCAACTTGTCTGTTCTCCAGAATAAATGCCCTTTCTTTTTGTAACCAATTCTCACAAAACATTATTTATTTCAAAGCCCTTAACCATCCTGATTACTTGCTGGTTGTTTTGCAGCTTTTTCTAAAATGTGGCACTTACAGCTTAACATAGTACTCAAGATGAAATTTGACCACGACAGTAGAAATACTTTAGGATCATAGATTTATTAATTTAAGGTACCAACTTAAGGGTAGGGGTTAGGGGCTAGAGCTGGCTCCTACTTAAGCCAGCTAGCACTGGCTCAAAAAACCTATTGCTAAATTTTCAGTGTCAGTAGTTATACCTCAGAAATTGGCAAATGTTTCAAATCAAGGTTTGATTTGTTATTTTGTTGATTGTCTAGATTTAAGCAACGGAGAAAGAAAATGCTAATATTCAGTCATGTCTGATTTTTTGTGACCCCATACAGGTTTTTGTTGGCAAAGGTACTGGAGTGGTTTGCCATTTCCTTCTCCAGCTCATTTTAGGGAAAGTTAGGCAAACATGATTAACTTCCTTGTGTAGTAAACTAGTAAGTTTCTGAGACCAAATTTGAACTCACAAAGATACATCTTCCTAATTCCAAGCCTAGTGCTCTATCCACTGAGCCACTGAGCTACTGAAAATGCTAATAATGATGATTAAATTTAATATTGTGTCTCGTATCCTTTTTTTTTTTCTAGAGAACCAGTTGCACTTACCAGCACTAAGGAGATCTTAGAGAGCACATAATTCAACAATCTCACCTTACAGATTTAGAAATGGAGGCAGAGTGATGAAACCATTTACTCCAGGTCACCCAGCTAGCAAGTAGCAAAGTCAGCATATCTTGCTTCCAAATTCAGCATAATTTTCATTATTACCACACTGCCTCTCACATTATTTCTCTGGTCCTGGACACTGTAATGGCAAGCAAAGTGGGACTTTTTGTTGTCTTTTTTTTGGAGTGCTTCTCAGCCCTAAAGTAATCAAGTGCCTTTGTTTGAGTCTTGTTTTTTTGTTTTTATTTTTTTGCAGGAAGGCCCACATCCTTTTGCTAATTGGGTCACGAAAGGTGTGAAGCCCTCAAGACGTGTGAAGCCTTTGAGCCCTGAAAAAGGGTATATATACTCTTAGGGTAGTCATTAAGCTAGAACTCTCAGAATTGCAGGAGGAGAGGTTTTGCTTGGGGGCTCACTCACTGGAAGAACATTCCTGTGATTTCACCAGAGGAGACTCTGGGTAACTGTTAAGGAACCCCCATGGTTTTGAAAACCCAGATGTTGATGCTTCTCTCTCTGGTAACTTTGTATGTATTGCCATGGTCAGACAAAAGCCTGTCTGTTGATTTGTGTTATTTTCTCTGTTTGTAATTTGTGTTTGTATTTTCTTTGAAGTTCAGGGTGCTGGCTTTTCTCTCTGAACTAAGTGAATGATATATGTATGTTGAATTAAAGTGAGAGTGTAAGTTGCTTTCCTTAGAAAAGCAGATCAAAGAACCTGTGTGCTGGTGTCGTTGGCCTTACACAGCCACAATACCTGCAAGTAGCATTATTGTTACGGACACTATGATTTCTTCATGTAACCTGAGATCTCAAGTGTTTCTTTTCATTTTGTTTTCATATATGTGTATATGTATGTATGTGCATTCCTTAATTTGATCTTCACACTAGCCTTGTGAAAGCATCTTACTAATTTTTCAATTGAGGAATGTGAGGCCCAGATACCTAAAATGACTTGCCTTAAAATATGGTTTTTGAATGAAAGAAGCAAAGGACAAGTGCTACCATATACTCTCCTTATCCCTGCCAATTGTTACAACAGCCTTGTGACCAGAGGCTAGTAATAGGAAAGTCTGGAGTGGAAAGAGAAAGCAATCAAGATATAATGGCATCAGGGCACAATGTCCACCATCCCCTATGCTGGGAAATCCAGTTCTCCCCTAATATAAAATACATAGCCAAATACCTATAAAAAACAGTATTGGTAGTGATAGTACTAGGAAAGAAAAAGGCAGCTTTTATAACTGGTTTGTGCAATTGCTAATCAGTGTTCTTTATTTTTTGTGTCTGAAGTTGAAGGAAAACTAGGCAGACTTTAAGTGACTATATCAATGGTATGTTAATTACTTAGAATAAAGAAAAATATTTAAATATATTACCTTATACAATAAACCTTAAACATTTTTTAAATCTTGAAAAATTTAATATATCTTTTTTGGCTGAAATTGTTTGTTTTATATGATTTGGAATCGAGTTTGCAAGATTTTGATATATATTCTTTAATTCTCCATCATGAAACCACCCTTTTATCACATTAAAACATTAAATACATTTTTAATGAAGTCATTTTTCTGCCTCACTGATAAGGACTCATTTTTTCAACTCTTTTTCTTATTGTCCATAGACTTCAGAGGGCTAGCTAGGTGGCACAGTGCATAGAGCACCAGGCCTGAAGTCATGAAGATCTGAGTTCAGATTTCTTTTCAGACATCTATTTGCTGGGTGACTCTAGGCAAGTCAAATTCTTTGACTCAACTTCCTCGTCTGTAAAATGGGGATAATAATAATGCCTATCTCTCAAGGTTATTGTAAGGTTCAAATAACATAATAATTATAAATCATTTGTCACAGGGCCCAGGTCATAGTAAGTTCTACATAAATATTAGTTGTTGTTTTTCTATGTAAATAGTATTTTTTTTTTCATTTATATGTAAAGATAGTTTTCAACATTTCTTTTTATAAGATTTTGATTTCCAAATTTTTCTCCTTCTGTCCTCTCCCCTCTCCCCAAGACAGCAAGCAATCTGATATAGGTTATGTATGTGCAATCAATTAAATATATTTCCACATTAGTCATGTTATGAAAGAAGAAACAGAACAAAAGGAGAAATAAGCAAAAAAATTAAGAAAGTGAAAATAGTATGCTTTGATCTGCATTCAGACTCCATAAGTTGTTTTTTTTTTTTTTTCTCTCATTGTGGATAGCATTTTTTGGGCTATATTTCTTAACCTTCTCTAATGAGTGGCATGGTGCAAGGTTGAATTGTAATATTCCATCTCCATTTGAGAATTGATATAATACTGGGGAAAAAATAATCTGTTTCTTGTTATATAAATATCTTTGTCAGTATTGACCATTCCTTAATTAGGTGGAGAACTTCCAGGCTTACCTACTAGAAATTAAAATCAAAATCCTGAAACAATTTTTAGTGTATGTTTGACAGTCTGATGAAGATGCCCTTTTCTTTGAAGGTCATCAGGACTTGGGATTATGGTTTGGGTACAATTTTGATTGAAAAAAAGCAATTCTTTTCAGCAAAAGTTTCAATTTTCCTATCTTCAGTACTTCAGGTATTTTACTGTCATACATGTGATAAACATTTTTTTTTCCTTCATTGCAGCAGATAGCAGATTTCTTTTTCAAATGATCTCACTGTTTTACCACTTCAAGAACTATATGCTGAACCAAAGAAGAGTAAATGATAATTCTTTTGGCTTCTACCTCCTTTTGAAATTGCTTGTTTATTTTCTGTTCTGGGAATTAATTAGGCTGTTTTGTCAGATATTGGTACTGATACGCTCCCCCTCAGCCATTTCCTTTGTGGTTTGGTGCTATTAATACAGTTTCATTGTGGGCTTGAATTATTCTTGAACTACTTGATTTTCCCTCACCAATAGCCATTGGGATATCTCTAACAGTCATTGAAGTACACTCTTTAAGAACTATACTATTTGCATACTTCCTTGGATTAACATCTAGTTTTTAAAAACACAAAATTAGAAACACAATATAAAAGAACACTACAGAATGTAAGTATTTAACAAACTGAGCAAACAACTGAAAATGAAGGAAAGGTGGGGAAACCAACTCAATGTAGTTTCATCTATTCAAAATCAGATGTCCCTAGTCAGCCCTGTGTCAGTAGAAGAATATCTGATTATTGGTGTCACAAAATCAAAGCATAATTAAATTATTGCTGTCACAAAGTCAAAACAATTAAATTATTCCTTGCCCCAAATAATTGCCACACCACTGTACCTATTTCAGAGTTTACTGCCTGTGTCCTTTCACTGGGTTTACATATAGGAAACTCAAAGTTACTAATTGGTAGACAAGACTAGACATACTAAATGTTGCTGTAGAAACTACCTGCTATGAGTGACCTTTTATATGCTGTTGTTGTTATGATATACAGGTAGCATTGATTCCCAGTGTTATGAGACAAGATGTTTGAGGAGGAGACACCTATTTTGAGCAGTGTCACCTACCTTTCTTAACTCATCATTCTTTACCTTGCTTTATAAACTTAAAGCAAATGCCTTTTAATTTGACCTACTGTGTCATCTGGTTGGTGTGGTAAGAGAAATTTAGATGAGGGCTTGCGAGCTATGTTTTTGAGTGGAGGCTGACACAAAACATGCTTTGATTTATATTATTTCTTCTTATCTAGAACCCATACTTATTAAACCTCTGGTAGATAACATAGCAGAAACCCATGACAGGAGGTAGGGCTGGGTAGGAGGGGAAATAGAGAATCTTGAGAACATGGAAACAGGGTAAGTAAGAGGAGAGGCTTATTTTGTGGGTGAGATGAGTCCATTTTTAGATGCAGAAAACAAAGTTTGAGGTACTGATAAAATGTCCAGGTATGATGGTATAGCAAGCGATTGAAAATACAAGCATAAAGGGCTAGTTCTGGGGAAAGGTCAAAGCTGGACATATAGCTTTGGGTTTTTTTGTTTCGTTTTGTTTTGGTTTGTTTTAGTTTTTGTTTCTTTGTTTTTTTAATAGAGGGGATTAATGAAATCATAGGAATGAAAGAGATCACCAAGGAAAAGAATGTAAAGAGAAAAGAGGACTTTAATGGAGCCTTGGGGGTGAGATGGAGAGATTTTTAGCAGATGGGAAGAAGAGGAACCCAAGAAGAAAGACCATTAAAAGGGAAAGAAGTATAGCATCATGGAAGCCAAAGGAAAAAACAATCAAGAAACAAGTGGTGAATTGTCAAATGTTGCAGAAAGGTCAAAAAAGTTGTGACTAAAAAAGGCTATTTGTTATTGGTGAGGCAATTGGTGATGTTAAAGTGAACAGTTGCAATGAAGTGAAGGGCACTGAAGCCAGATTGCTTTCCTTTCCTCCAAGGAGAACCAGGTCAAATGAAGCAGATGGGAGAATTGTTGAACCTGTATCTAGGCCTGACAGTAGCACATCAGTTAGAGTCTCACCCAAGGCAGCCAGTCCAGAACCTGACTGGCCCACAGAAGAAGGAACATTTGGTTCCAAGCTGTCTTGTCAACAGATAAGATACAGTAAAAGATTCAAGGGATACTTTTAAATATTCCAGGGTGTGGTCTGTATGCCAAATGCTGAGCTAAAGTTCTCAGCCTGGGGCAAAAAGCAAATCTACAAACAGCCAGCAGAAACCTAGTTTTAGGAGAGCTAATAGAATTGGGGAAAGGGTAAAATGAAGGAAATCCAAGGAATCCCAGCTGCCAGGGCTAACAATTTGGCTGCTTCCCAGTCAACACTATCTATTTGTATTATGGGTGGGTGTGCAACCAGTCTCCCACCACCACCTTGGGCTTAATGGGTTACAGCTGTGCAATGAGATGATTCTGACAATTAAGGGGATTAAGAAGTTAGTGGGTGGTGAGGAAGTAAAGTCCTAAAGTGCACTAATAGGCTACTGTTGTCTGTAGACCAAGCCTCTAAGTTTGAGTAATAAAGTGAGTTAGTGATCTTATCCTGGACAACTAAATATGATCTCATATATATCACAGAGACTCAATGAGATAGGGTTTTTCAAAGGTCACACGGTGGTGGATAAAGTGCCTGGAGTCAATAAGACACACCTTTGTGAATTCAAATCTGATCTCAGATATTTACTACCTGTGTGACACTGGGCAAGTCACTTAACCCTGTTAGCCTCAGTTTTATCCTTTGTAAAATGAACTGGAGAAGAAAATGGCCAATCACTCAAGTATCTTTGCCAAGAAAACCTCAAATGGGGTCACAAAGAGTCAGACACAACTGAACAATAGCAACAACAAATAAATGTTTTTGTTTATGTTTTTTTTTTTTTCCCATATAAGTTCACAGACCTCTGGAAATCTCTCCACAGATCCCTGGGAGGGAGAAGCATGTCTGTGGACCTCATATAAAGAACCTCTGAGAGAAAGGGTATCCAGCAGAGAGTGAATAGAATGAAGTGGGGACTAAAAAGCAATTAAAACCATGACATAGGAGAATTTCATGAGATATGAATGTTGAGCCTAGAGACAAGAAGGCTTATTAGTAGTCCTTTACATATTTGGAAGTTTGCCATGTGTAAGAAGGATTCAATTTGTATCTCTTGGGCCAGATTAGGGAAGAGGTGACTAACAGTAAGAGCTTTCCAAAAATTGAACAAAACACTTGAAGGGCTAAGGAGTCACAGGAAATCTTTAATCACATGCTATACTGTCCCTTGTCAAAAATATTGCAGTTTAGGGGGTCAGATGAACTGACCTCTCAGGCACTTTCTAATTGACTCTGTGGTTACTTTCCATTAAGCTTTCAATGAATAATATGCCAGCTTTATAGATCATCCCTTTACCTGAATTCTTCTATTGCTTATAGTCACAGGGGTGTGGAACCTTTGAGTTCAAACTTCACAGAACAAATCTTTTTATTAAGGAGATTTGTTCTGTGAAGTTTGGACTCAGTCAAAGGGCTGCACTTGGGGACCTAGAGAGCTTCATGTGGCCTTGAGGCTGTGGGTTTCCCATCGGTGGTCTAGGAGATGATATAGTTTAGTACTTTGTAACATTTTGATCATAGTACCTTTCCAATTCACCTTGCCATTCATCCTCCCCAAATAAATCCAGTGTCTTCCCACCACCTACCATCATTTCCTACCCCATTGCTTTACTGAACTTCTTGCACTCCATAATCTCGGCCTTCTGCAAGATGAAATTCATTCTGGAATTTCCCTTCCTCAAATCATTTCCATCACTTGCTGCAGGACTGCATCTTGTCTGTATGCTGAGAACTCTCCCCACCTTTTCACATTCTTTTTATGTATTTTCCTTTCCATTTGATTATAAGCTCCTTGAGGGCATGGGCTGTCTTAAACTTTTCTTTGTATCTCCAGCAGTTAGCATAATGTTTTTGGCACATAGTAAGTACTTAGTAAAAGTTTGTTGACTCTATCATAGAGTCAACCTATACCTATAGAAACAAATATAAACTCTTCTGTTTGGTATTTAAAGTTCTCCACAACCTGCCCCCTTGCTGTTATTCAAGTCTTCCTATTAACTATTCCACTCTGTGCATTCTATACTCAAACTATATTGGCTTCCTTGATATTCCTCATATATTACTCATTATCTCCCATCTCTATTCCTTTGCATTGGTTGGCCCTCATGGCCATGTTTCCTTCCTCACCTTCACCTTTTGAAATTCCTGACTTCCTGACAAACAAGTAGATTTCAGAAAACCTGGAAAGACTTACATAAATTGATGCGAAGTGAAGTAAACAGAACCAGGAGAACATTGTACACAGTAACAGCAGCATTATACAATGATCAGCTATGACTAACTTGGTTCTTCTCAGCAATACAGTGATTCGAGACAATTCCAAAGGACTCATGATGGAAAATGCCATTCACGTCCAGAGAAAGAGCTGATGGACTCTGAATGCTGATTGAAACATGTATTTTCACTTTGTGTGTGTGTGTGTGTGTGTGTGTTTCTTTTAGTCTGTTTCTTCTTTTATAACATGACTAATATGGAAATATGTTTTAGATGATTGTGCACATATAACCTATATAAAATTGCTTACTGCCTTAAGGAGGGGGAGGGTGAAGGAGAGACAAAGGGAGGGAGAAAATCTGGAAATAATTATTTTTAATGAATGTTAAAAATTGTGTTTACAAAAATTGTGTTTACAATTGGAAAAAATAAAATATGATTAAAAATTTAAAAATAAAAAGAAATTCTTGATTTCCTTTAAGATTCAGGTTAAGTACCACATTTTAGGAGGACTTTTCTAAAGCTTCCCCATTCCCTTCTCCCCTACTGCCTAGTGATTTCCTCTCTAAGATTTACCTCGCCTCTACTTTATGTGTATCTTGTACATCTTGTCTCCCTGTAGTAGAAGCAAGATCCTAATCCTGTTCCTCCATACATGTTAGGCTATTTTATTCCTTAAAAGGAATTGAGCAAAAAGTATTCTCTTAACAAATATATGTTGGAAGAAGAGATATGAAAAGAAAGCCCCAAACTACCTCTTCTCAAAGGTGGGAGGTCCATGAGTTTTGTATGTTGCACATATTTTCAAACTTTTTTTTGATGTATTAGTTATACTGACTCTTATTTTTCCTTTTTTTTTTTTTGGTCTTTAATTTAAACATACTGTTCATTATAAGATATGGCTCTCTGGGAGGGGCAGAGGAGAGGGCTACCTGGGAAAAATAGAGTATTGGAAAAAATGACATCAATATAAACTATTTTTTAAAAAAAAAAAGCTATTGAGACATGCCTCCAGACTTAGCTAGTTCAGGAGACTAAGACAGCTGCAGTTACTTCCTCAGGTCTTGAGTACAAAACAGCCATTAGGGATGACCTTGGGTGAGGAGGTAGTGATGGAGGTTGGACTGATAATAATGTATACAAGGAAGGTTCACTTAGCTGAATCAACTTGAGATGTCCTTAATGCCTAAGCTTGTTGAATATCTTTCTCCTGCTAAGGTTAAGTAAATCTTTTGTTCCAATATTGAATTTAAACTAAGGAATGGAGAACTGGCCTGAATCAGGCTCAACCCAGAATGCTTTCCTCCATAATGCCTCCTTGAGAAAAATAATTGATTCTCTTTTCTTTTAGATTCCCCACTGATACTGGGATATATGATATCCCACAGTGCTTTGCAGGGTGCTTGAGCCAGAAGGCAGGGTGGAGGAAATTTGGGTCTGGATCTAAGGAGGGAGAAATGAAGGTGATATTGAACCAGCATAATAAATGCTTGTTGATTGAGTGACTGATTTTATCTCTTTTTTGCTTTTGCTTTATTTCTTGCTATTTAGCCTTACCTTCCTGAGTAGATCATAGGGTCCTTGTTGGAAGGAATTCTAACTTATGCTTCTGTATTCACCAGGATGCCTAGAGTTAGTGCTGTTAAGATAGCTGCTATGCAATATATAAGTACTCAGTGCATTATTGACTACAACAATGTTCTGTACTTCAAGGCATTATTAGGTTACTGGGTTGTTTTTTTTTGTTGTTGTTAGTTTTTGGATATAGGAGACCAACATTGTTACAGATGAATTAAAGAAAAGTTATTAAACACTATATGCCAGCAATTGAGAGATTTAAATAAAAGCAAGCAAGATAGTCCCTGTCTTTTGGGAGCTTAAATGTTATGGAAGACAACATATATAAGGTAGGTAGAAGAGGAGGGGTGAAGTGGCAAAAGAATATTGTTTGAATCTGGCCTAGAACTGGTGTTGTGGTCTGGTTCTTGCCAAGATGAGGTGAAAGGTCACCTATCAGGGTTCCAGGTTGGGAGTTTGAATTCCAATGGGAGAAGGGAATATAGGCACTTTAGCATAGGTCAGTAGGTAGGTTTAGCACTGGTTGAGATTTTATGAGTATGATACATAATACCAACTGACTTCCATACACTGCTTTAAAAATGGCAAGCCAATATTTTATGGACATGATTGTATTTGATTCTTGTAACTACTTTATAAGGTAGGAATGAGGCATATTATAATCCCCATTTTTCGGTGATGAAACTGAGCTCCGTGATTTACCCTTAATCATATAGCCATTAAGTGTCAAGAGCAGGGTTTAAAGCCATATCATCCCAACCCCATATCCAGCACCCTATCCACTTCACAATATTGCCTCTTTAGTTCCCTCGCTGTCAAAAGCAAAAAGATGCCAGTCTCATTTGCCACAGAAAGATCCTTGTCTAGTAACGACAATTACGATCTTCATTGATCTCATATGTGCATTAGCCTGCTTGTGTCTTTCTTTCCTAGGTTTATTGCTATTAATTCTTAATTAAGTCAATCTGTATCTGTCAGATAATGTCAGATCTGTCAAACCAAGTAATATGGTGCAGATTAGATTAGTAGTAGCATGCTCTATATAGGTTCGATTTACATCATAATTTATGACACGTTCCTTGAAAGAAAACTATTTTAGTAAGGGTAAAGTGTCAAGCAAACTTGTTAGAATAGACATGTGTAAAATCTAGTGTATTTGATTTAATAAATACCACAATATGGTAAAATCTTGTCACGTTTTTCTTTGGTGCATCCATACTTCTATCTAACTGAGCAGGCTTGTGGATTTTATCCAGAAGAATCTGACTCAAAAGTGTATATGTATTTTTTCCCTTGAAAATTGATGAATTAAAATTAGAGGGCTGATGAAGGTACAGGTAAGGCAAATGAGACTGAATCCAATCTTTGGAACCATTTATGTGAAGAGAAGCTAATACTGACTAACAAGGGAGGCTACCAGGATCTGTGGTGAGGAATAATTAGCCACCTTGGAAGTCAGGACATATATTCATTCTATTTTATTCGATTCCACAAGCATTTGTTAGAAACTTACTGTTTCAAATACCATCTTAGGCTTTGGAGAGACAAAGAAATGAAACAATGCTTACCCTCAAGAGGCTTTGCGCTTCCTTCTGAGGACAGTTGTTTGGATTAGAAGTTGAAGAATAATTCTGTCTCCGACTCAGCCCGCTTTATTTAAGTAGCCTTAGACTCCCAGGCCATGATTCATCCGTTTTGATTACCTATCAGGACATTAGAACCTAGCCATCATGGTTGCCACCTTGTCATTTGTCCTAACACCATGTACATTTCATAGCAACCTTCCCTCCTCCACCCCCTCCCATTCCATTTCTCACTCAAGGAGCAAGAATATTGCCATTGTTGCTGCTAGATAACTAGATAGAATGGTGAATAGAGTGGAATAGAATAGAATAGAATAGAATAGAATAGAATAGAATAGAATAGAATAGAATAGAGTGGAATAGAATAGAATAGAATAGAATAGAATAGAATAGAATAGAGTGGAATAGAATAGAATAGAATAGAATAGAATAGAATAGAATAGAAATCAGGAGGACCTGAGGTCCAATCCAGTCTCAGACTCTTACTAGCTGTAAGACCCTGGGCAGATCACTTAATCTTTATCTTCCTCAGTTTCCTTATGTGTAAAATTAGAATAATAATAGAACCCACCTCTCAGGGATATTGTGGGGATAAAAATTAGATAATATTTAAAGTGTTTTGCAAAACAAAAGTGATATATAAATGGTAGAGATTCTTCTTATTATTATTATTAAAAAGATGTGCTATAGATACTACTCATTAATCATGATAGATCAGACCAAATTTTCCTTTCCTGGCTGCCACTACCTGTTGTATATTGTATTTTCCTAGAAGAACATAAGCTCTGTCTTTGAGGGCAGATATTATATCATTTTTGGTATTGTGTCCCCATTGCCTAATATATAATAGATATTTAATAATGTGTTGATTGTTGCTTGTTGCTTGATTCTTAAGAAAAAAGCAGATTCTACTACATGCATTGAAGAGAGACATTTAAGGGTAGAACAGAAGAAGAGAAATGGGAAAAGGGGGGAAATAAACAAAAGAGTGGGAGAGGCATGAAAATTAAAAGAACATGAAATGACAGAAAAAGAAAAAAAAGGAAAACATCACATCAATCACAACTCTGGCAAATGAGGCTGGAGAAAATCCATTCAATTAAGAAAACAAAGACTTTATTTTTTCTCATTTCTTTTCATTCTTTAAAAAATCTTACCTTATTGCTAAACGTGCTTAAAGACAATTCTGTAACTGAGTAAAATCATGTTTGGGTTCCCTTTTTATATCTTACTGCCTCTTCTTAATTGAAAATGATTTGGCTGGGATTGAAGCCCGTTTCTTCTTGTTCTGGGTTATCTGACAATTTGTCATTTGTCCATTCTATTCTTGACTTGTGAGTAAATGATCAATTAGGGGAAGTCTTCTCAGCAGTAAATGTGCACAGTTCTACAAACACAGCCATCACAAAGATGATAATGATGCCTCAAATTTGGGGAGTTGAGGGCTACAGCAACCAATTGCCAAGGAGGAGGTAGCTCTTTTAGCTACTCCTGAAAAAAGAAATATGCAATATGTAGTGCTCTCATACACAATAATTAGACTATTTTTGTTGTTTAGTCATTTTTCCGTTGTTTCTGACACTTTGTAACTCGATTTGGGGAACTGAGGCAAATAGGATTAAGTGATTTGCCCAAGGTCACACAATTATTGTGTCTGTGGTTGGGTTTGAACTCATGAAGATGAGTCTTCCTGATTCCAAGCCCAATGGTCTGATGCATCCCTCTGCCCTTAATTAGGCTATAGCATCAACTATATTGTCATCTTGCTTTTTACATGTACACACACATATACACATGACCCATTGGTTGCTCTGATGTTCCTTTAACCTTCATTTTCATAATTTCTTCATTTCCTTTTCATTTAATTATAGATTTAGAATTGGAAGGACATTGTAAAGCCATATACTACAACCTCTTGAGTTTACGTATGAGGGGAGTCCAGGGAAGTTAAATGATAACATCACAGATATAGTAAACATGAAGATGACATTTGAACTCAGGTCATCTGAATTAAGCATTAATGATCTTTTCATGGTACCACAATTTTCTCTCAGGGATAACCCCAAGAGAGGGAGAATGTGCTAACCAGTCAGAGATAAATAATAACAATAATAAAAACAGAAAAAGCATGACTGTTGAGATACTGTTGAGATACCTAAGTGTGGGAAGTTACACGAACTCTCGGTGTGGCCGCTGTGTCATATGACTTTGTGGGGGTTGGGAGAGTGGATAGGGAAGATGGGTATATCCAAAAATGACTCTAATGTAAAAAACAAAAGGCATCATTGAAATTTATTTTTTAACTATTTCATTTTTTCTCCTTTTGGAGAAAAAATGTTTCTAAATGTCATTTGCATTATAAAGCTGTGTAAGGTACAAAGATAGGATTTGATAAACAAAGGTAGCCTTCACATCGTTATCAAAATGTTCTATTTCAAATTGTTATCAAATTAATTTTAAATCATAAATTAGCAAGCATCAATTTATGGACAGACAATATAGCCAGTAAAAATATTGTATATACAAATATTATTATATGTACTCATATAATAGCCCTCAGGGAGCTACTTCCAGAACACCCAGGCATATTGGCCCCCTGGGTCTCCAGAGGGGGATTACTAATTCTCCCCTCAGGGTCTATCTTCAGGTAACTGTGAGGACCCCAGAGGTTTTCTAGTACTGGTGATTATTTATACCCATCAGTGTGCTACCTATTTATTATAAACTAGAGTAAATTAGCTTTTAGAAAGAGACTAGGATGGCACCATAAGAACAGTGGATTTAGTGCTCCCATCCCCATTTCCATCCCAACCTACTCTCTACACCCCCACCAATTTTTTTAATTAAAAAAGCCTTGAGTACACTCTCCCCTAAGTACACACAGAGTACAAGGAAAGATTGGGCTTAGAGTATGATGGAAGTGAGGAATATGTGTGGTCAAAGGATATAGTCCCACACCCCAGTTACTGAAGTTCTTTTGTTCTATAGCTATTATTAATTTTTGGTTTAAAGGATCATGTACTTTGAAGCAGATTCTTCTATCAGGTGGCTATCTTTTGCATCTATATCTGTGTTTTTCTCTTTGTCTTTACTGTGTCTTTCTCCACTCTGGTTTCAATGCATTGTCTTTTTGGTACTTCCTCTTCAATGACAGGGGTGATAAAAAAGGATGAAAAGAGAAAGTAGGTGAAATTCTCCCCTCCTTGCAAGAATTAGTCACTCTCAGGGACTTGGATCAAAATCGAATCCTTGACTCCAGAGCTAAAATCTTCCATGGCTGGTTTGGATTGCTCTGGATTGAGGTCTCTGATGGTCTGTTGACTGGCACTAACAGGAAATTACAGCCTTGCTTTCTAGATCCAATGAAAGAACAAAGACATCACAAGGCATAAACATCTTGTTTATACATTTGAACTTACTTGCTGAGTAATTTCTTGAGATGGAAAAGGAACTGTATCTTTATATGTATTAGATATATTCAAACATAGAGACACAATGAAATCTGAAATAGGTTTTGGGGATACCACTCCCTCCTGGTTTTCTTCCTGCCTTTCTGACCCATGCCTCTCTCTCCTTTGATGGATCCTCCTTCAGATCACACCCTCTAACCATAGTTGTCTTTCAAGGTTCTGTCCCGAGTCCTCTTCTCTTTTCTCTCTATACTACTTCACTTGGTGATCTGTTCCCATGGAATTTATTGCCATCCCTATGCTGATGTATCTCAAATCTACTTTTCCTTCCCCAAACTTTCTGCTAACCTCTTATTTCACATCTCCAACTGCCTTTCAGACATCTCAAACTGGATGTTCTTTTGTCACCTTAAACTCAATATATCCAAAACAGAACTCATTTTCTCTCCCTCTACTACTTTCCTATTACTATAAAGAGCAACATCATTCTCTCAGTCCTTCAGATGTACAACCTAAGTGTCATCCTGGATTCATCACTATCTGTCACCTCCCCACATACAAACTGTTGCAAGATCTGTCAATTTTACCTGTGCAACATCTTTTGAATATGTCCCCTTCTCTCCTCTGACATTGCCATGACGCTGATGCAAGCCCTCATCAACACATGCCTTGATTACTACTGTAACCTGTTGATGGATCTGCTTTCTCAAGTCTTTCTCCACTCCACTCCATCCTCCATTCAGCCATTAAAGTAATTTTCCTAAGCATAGGTCCGATTATGTCTCCACCTACCCCAATAAACTCCAGTGGCTTCCTATTGTCTCTAGGAACAAATTCAAAGTGCTCTATTTGGCATTCAAAGACCTTCATAATCTAGACCCTTCCTACTTTTCCATTCTTCTTCAATGCAAGGAAACTGGCCTCCTGGCTGTTCCACAAACAAGATGCTCTAGCTCCCAGCTCTGGGTATTTTTACTGACTATCCCCCATACCTGGAATGTTCTCCCTTCTCTGTTCCTAATACTGGTCTTCCTGGTTTTCTTAAAGTCCCAACTAAAATTCCACCTTCTATAGGAAGTCTTACCTAATCCCTCTTAAATCCAGAGCTTTCCCTCTTTTAATTATTTCCTGTTTCTCTTGAATATAGCTTACTTTGCGTCTATTTGTTTGTATATTATCTCCCCCATTAGACTGAAGGTTCTTTGAGGGAAGGGATTGTCTTTTGCATCTTTTTGTATCCCTGACACTTAGGACAGTGGCTTTAAGTGCTTTTAAAATGTTTTGAATTGAATCAAATGGAACCAAAACTTGATTTTAATAGTCAATAGTCAACAAACATTAAGCACCTACTATGTTCCAGGCACTGTGCAAAGTTCTGGGGTTATAAATGCAACAACAAAAAAAGAAATCTCAGGACCTGCTCTCAAGGAGTTTAGGATTTAGTCAGAGGGAGGAGACAAAATGCAAAACAAGACTAAAAAGGATGAGGTGGGGCAAAGGAAGAAGGTACCCAATGAGGGGGCATGGTGAAGAAGTCAATCAAAGAAGTCCCAAAGTAGTGCAGCCAGATGAGAAATGAGATGTTTGAGGTGGAACTCTTTCATTAATTGAAGTTTTCGAATCCATGGCCCCATCCTCCAATCACAGAAATCAAGGGTAATGATAAGGTGGAGTGCCAAAACTAATGAGGTCTTATAGAGGAATGTGGTTATCCAATTAAAGAGATCTCAGGGGCATGGTGGAAAAGTCAGTCAGAGAAGCCCCAGAGTAAAGCAGCCAGATGATAAATTATGTAGGAAGCTCTTCTGATATGTCCCTAGATCCCAGATTCCCTAAAATATGAGAGGAATATGACCTTGAAAGGTGGTATCCAGGTCAACTAGAAATGGGGGAATATTAAGCTATATATAAGGAATCCTGCAGGCCACATGACTTAGAATGTTAACACATGTTTAATTGTATTTTTATTTCTTTTGTGAACTATTTCCCAATTACATTTTTTTGGAGGGGGGAAGGCAAGGCAATTGGGGTTAAGTGACTTGCTCAAGATCACAGCTAGTAAGTGTCAAGTGTCTGAGGTCATATTTGAACTCAGGTTCTCCTGACTCCAGGGCTGGTACTCTATTCACTGTGCCACCTAGCTGCCCCTTTCTCAATTATGTTTTAATCTGGTTTAAGCGATACTTGGGCTACTCACAAGTGAGAGCATGTTTGACACTAGGGTACTGAGGCTAAGATTCAATAAATTATGTCAGAGAACTCAGTTTGGTATTTTGGGGAGGTGAGTAAGCTGAGGGTGGAGAAGAGATACTCAGAAATGGCTTCATGTGAAATATGTCCTTGGTTTACTGGTCTTTGACAGTAGTTACTTCCAATGCTTCTATTCATTTCTTGGACTGATAAACAGATATAGACCTTACTCTATATTTCCATGTTTTCAAGTCCTAATACTTCTATGTTCTTTCTTTTATTCTTTTTTTCCTTTTTTTGCACCAAGTGGGTTGCTCTGACTCCACTCAGGGCCAGGCTCACATTGCTTCCTCAGGGTTGTACAATACCTTTAGAGGGTTAGGATTCTTGTTTTTTTACTATCATTAGCTTAAGCTACCACCAGCTGTGTTCTCCCATTTTTAGTGGACCAGTGACTGGAGTCCCAGTCATTAGCATTTAATCACTTCATATTGTTTAACTTACCAAAGGATATTTAATTCGAATACATAGCAAGAATAAGCATGCAAAAAAAAATCAATCATGACCTCTATGGAATACTCTCCCCAAAACCACTTTGGTGGGGGTGGATGGAAGAGGGAGAAAAGTAGGCTCAACTTAGTTCAGTCTCTACACGGCATTGTTGCCACCAATTCACACTTAAATGCTGCATTTTTTCAGTTAAGTCCTTGTGTCAGCTTCCACTGGCTGGGAAGCCCAAAAGTTCACCTGAATAATTCTCTTTGCTCCTCAGGACATCAGTGCCAGACTGGCTGCCATACAGCTTGTACTCTGACTCCCAGGTTCCTGTAACTTCCTTTTCTGACCTTTCAAAACTCCCACTCCTTTCATCAGATACCATGAGTGAAAGTCAATGAAATTCCCAACCCCTCTCCCCAAAGAAAATGAGACAAAGAGAAAGTATCTGGAGGTTACAGGACTTTTAGAATGACTCCAAAAACAAATAAAAAGCCTCTCTTTAACAAGGGGTTGGCTGACCAGAACAAGTTACAGAATGTCCTTATATGCTCTGTTTGTCCAAGTCTGGCTTTCCAAGATGCTTTGCTTATATTTCATCATGGTTCTTCCAGAGGAAGCAGCATTCTTTTCCCAGAAGCAGTTTTCTGAGTTCCTCCAAGTGGAGAGAGACATGGAGAGATACTGTCCCAGGAAAGCTGTGAAAACACCGGATTTTCCATTACACTTATTTTTTTCTCATCTTGGCAGATGTGTACAGATTACAATGAGCATGTAATTTGTAGGGTCATGAAAAGCACCAAGATGTTCGTGTTCTCTCTGCTTTCCGAGATCTATATAAGCACAAATCCAGGGTGACTGGAGCCTTTTCAGTAAGTAAAATATCTTGATTTATATACTGAACCCTTGCCATGTAACAGGTTCAAGTTGTGGTGTTTTTCTAATTAGGTACGTAAAAATACTGTACTGGGAAAAAAACAAACGCACAATCAGCTAAAGTACTTGAAAAAATTTTTTTAAATCTTTTGCTTAATATAATGAGACCATCCATATCATAATACCTAACATTTTAATATTTTGTGGAACATTCAGTAAATTAAATCCATCTTGTCAATATTATAGAGAATGTCAGAATCACACAATTATACTAACCTCCTAAATTTCACTGGCACCCTTCTTTCCAAAATTAATTTAGATTACGTCTTACTGATCTCTCTCTCTCTCTCTCTCTCTCTCTCTCTCTCTCTCTCTCTCTCTCTCATTATTTATTTATTTTTAATTTACTCACATATTTCATTTAATTATTTAAAAGTGTTATCGATGCCTTTTTGTGCCAGTCATTTCCAAATCTGTCATCCTCCTGTCATTGAACCTTCCCTAAAAAAAGAATTTAAAAAGTTCCCTAATTCTTACTGACAAATTTGTCTCTGGAATTCTACTTCTGTCTTCCATGAGTGAAGACTGTGAGAAAGATCTGAAAAAGAAAGACTTGGGCTCCAAAAAAGAGAAGGAAACTGAATGAAGATAATTTAGAGGGTTTGGAAATTGTGAATAAGGCCAGAGTTTGAATTTAGAAGATGTGTGAAGAGGGAATTTAGAGTGATTTGGAAGAATACAAGGAAAACTTGAAGACAGACATCTGTTGCTTCTACTGTAGCAGAAATATCTGAAGAGAGAGGAGCTAGGTGTTCTGAGGAGGAAGCAGCTGCTTGTCACAGAAGGAATGATGAAATTGGGCCACAGATATTGTCAGGAGGGAGACCTTACACTAAGATAGATAGAGTCATAGGATTATAAATTTGAACTGGAGGGAACCTCGGAGGTTAGGGTGAGAAAAGAATGGTCTCCAGTTTTGATATCACAAAAAGTGATATCATGAATATTTCTTTTTTTAAATTTATTTAATATATTTAGTTTTCAGCCTTGATTTTCACAAAAGTTTGAATTACAATTTTTTTCCCCATTTCTACAATCCCCCCACTCCAAGATGGCGTGTATTTTGGTTGCCCCATTCCCCAGTCAGCCCTCCCATCTGTCACTCCACTTCCCTCCTATCCCCCTTTCTCTTCTTCTTTTGTAGGGCAAGATACATTTCTATGCCCCATTGCCTGTGTATCTTATTTCCTAGTTGCATGCAAAAACTTTTTTTTGTTGTTGTTGTTTTTGAACATCTGTTTTTAAAACTTTGGGCTCCAAATTCTCTCCCCTCTTCCCTCCCTGCCCACCCTCCCTAAGAAGGCAAGCAATGCATATCATTATGTAAAACCCTTCTATTATACTCATGTTGTGAAAGATTAACTATGTTTTGCTCCTTCCTAACCTATCCCCCTTTATTGAATTTTCTCCCTTGACCCTGTCCCTTTTCAAAAGTGTTTGTTTTTGATTACCTCCTCCCCCTGTCTGCCCTCCCTTCTATCATCCCCCCTTTTTTATCTTCTTCCTCATTCTTTCCTGTGGGGTAAGATACCCAATTGAGTGTGTATGGTATTCCCTCCTCAGGTCAAATCCAATGAGAGCGATATTTACTCATTCCTCCTCACCTGCCCCTCTTCCCTTCCTACAGAACCACTTTTTCTTGCCACTTTTATGCAAGATAATTTACCCCATTCTATCTCTCCCTTTCTCCCTCTCTCAATATATTCCTCTCTTATCACTTAAATTGATTTTATTTTTTTAGATATCATCCCTTCATATTCAACTCACCCTGTGCCCTTTCTGTGTATATATATATATTTATATACACACACACACACATATATATATATATACATATATACATATATACCTACATACATACATACATACATAGACACACATATGTGTATATATATATGTATACACACACACACACACACATATATATATATATATATATATATATATATATATATATATATATACATATATGCATATTCCTTCCAGCTACTATGATATTGAGGTCTCATGAATCATACACATCATCTTTCTATGTAGGAATGTAAACAAAACCGTTCAACTTTAGTAAGTCCCTTATGATTTCTCTTTCTTGTTTACCTTTTCATGCTTCTCTTGATTCTTGTGTTTGAAAGTCAAATTTTCTATTCAGCTCTGGTCTTTTCACTGAGAAAGCTTGAAAGTCCTCTATTTTATTGAAAATCCATATTTTGCTTTGGAGCATGATACTCAGTTTTGCTGGGTAGGTGATTCTTGGTTTTAATCCTAGCTCCACTGACCTCTGGAATGTCGTATTCCAAGCCCTTCGGTCCCTTATATGTGAAAGCCACCAGATCCTGTATTATCCTGATTGTTTTTTCACAATATTCAAATTGTTTCTTTCTGGCTGCTTGCAGGATTTTCTCCTTGACCTGGGAGTTCTGGAATTTGGCAACAATGTTCCTAGGAGTTTTCTTTTTTGGATCTATTTGAGGAGGGGATCTGTGGATTCTTTCAATTTCTATTTTACCCTCTGGCTCTAGAATATCAGGGCAATTCTCCTTGATAATTTCTTGAAAGATGATATCTAGGCTCTTTTTTTGATCGTGGCTTTCAGGTACTCCAATAATTTTTAAATTATCTCTCCTGGATCTATTTTCTAGGTCAGTGGTTTTTCCAATGAGATATTTGACATTGTCTTCCATTTTTTCATTCCTTTGGATCTGTTTTATAATATCTTGATTTCTCATAAAGTCACTAGATTCCACTTGCTCCAATCTCATTTTTAAGGCAGTATTTTCTTCAGTGGTCTTTTGGATCTACTTTTCCATTTGGCTAATTCTTCCTTTCAAGGGATTCTTCTCCTCATTGGCTTTTTGGAGCTCTTTTGCCACTTGAATTAGTCTATTTTTTAAAGTGTTGTTTTCTTCAATATTTTTTTGGGTCTCCTTTAGCAAGTCATTGACTTGTTTTTCATGGTTTTCTTGCATCATTCTCATTTCTTGTCCCAATTTTTCCTCTACTTCTCTAACTTGCTTTTCCAACTCCTTTTTGAGCTTTTCCATGGCCTGAGACCAGGTCATGTTTTCCTTTGGTGTAAGCTCTTGCACTTTGTTGACTTCTTCTGTCTGTATGTTTTGGTCTTCTTTGTCACCAAAGGAAGATTCCAATGTCTGAGACTGAATCTGGGTGTGTTTTCGCTGCCTGGCCATGTTCCCAGCCAATTTACTTGACCCTTGCATTTTTCATCAGTGTATGACTGCTTATAGAGCAAAGAGCACTTTTTTCCAAGCTTGAGGGGATGCGCCATTGATTTCAGAGCTATTTCTATATAGCCAGCTCTTCCACCCCAGCACTCCTCCTTCCTTAAGAACCACCAACCTGGACCTGAAGCAAATCTTCAGCAGGTTCTTCACTCCTGCTCTGATCTGCCACTTAACTTCTCCCACCATGTGGGCCTGGGGCCGGAAGTAACTGCAGCTGTAGTTCTGTAGCTGCACCTCCCCCACTGCCCCTGGGGCGGTAGCTGAACTGTCTGTCCCCCACAGCTTTTCCCACTAACCTTCTCTGTTGTCTTCGGTGTTTGTGGGTTGAGAAGTCTGGTAACTGCCACAGCTCACTGATTCAGGGTGCTAGGGCCTGTTCTGCCCGGCTCCTGGTCTGGCTGGTCCTGCTGCCTTCCATGCTGAGCTCCACTCCCTTCCACTCCGTGCACAATAGACCTCATCCAGCAACCACCCAGGCTGTCCTGGGCTGGATCCCTGCTTCCCCCTGCTATTTTGTGGGTTTTGCAGTTCTAGAATTTGTTCAGAGCCATTTTTATATGTTTTTGGAGGGACGTGGTGGGGAGCTCACCCAAGTCCCTGCTTTCCAGCCACGATCTCGGCTCAACCGATATCATGAATATTTCAATGTACTGAGGTTTTTCTATGTAGATCCTTTCTGGGATGATAGCCCCATTAGTGACATCACTAGGTCAAAATGTATGAACAAACTAATTTCAATTTAATTTCTAGAATGGTAGATCCATTCACAGCCCTGTGAACAAACAGTGGGTTCCCAGAAGACAAAAGTTGTGTACCCTTCTCTATCCTATTACTATAGTTGTCAATATTACTCTATTCTCTGTTCTCCAAATTTGTTTTTGTTGTGTTCTCTCATTTTTGAAGGTCCTTCATGTATACAGCACTCCTAGAAATTTCAATTGAGTAAGGAGGAAGGGTGCTGTGATGGAAGTTGCTCTATATCCCAAATAATGAGCTTCAGTTTTTATTATTAGACCAAAGAAATAACAATCTCTTCTCTGCTCACATCCAGTCTGCATTGGGAGTGCATCTATCTCTTGATTCCCCTGACTCTTACCTATTCTCTATCTATTCAATCTAAATGTGCCTGTGCTGTTGTTCCCTCAAAGAGTATTGGCCCATTTATCGTCAGAGGTGTGTTGGAGTAAGTCAACTTGCAAGAGCTGATTATTGAATTTTCAGTGTGAGTATATACACTTCAGAAATCGGCCAATGCTGCAAATCAGGGATTAATTTATTGTTTTGTTTATCATCTAGATGTTAAGAAAGAGATGGGAAAATGTTAATAAGACAGATTAAATTTTAAAGTGTATCACACATTTGCAGAAAGCCAGCTGTTAAACATTTACTAGCACACCCCTGTTCATGGTGGAATGTGTATTTTAGTTTTTGGAAGAGTTATTTAATTCTTCCTCCTTCCCTTCTGCTGTCTCTTTAAATTCCTCTTTTACTTTTAGGTTCTTAGATGATCCCTGCTTTTGTTTCTTTAAATCTCAACACACACACATCTATATGTATGTGCATATACACGCACACACACACATGCACATATATGCACACATATATAAACATATGTGTCTGTATATGTTTGGATGTATATATGTGTACATACATATCTGTTTGTAGTGATTATTCAAATTGACTTTGCTTAACTGTACCTCCTCCCTTATTTTCAGTGGGGTACTATAGCTGTAAAGCATTGCATGTTCTATCAAATTCAATATGATATATGGGTTATTTCTGCTGACTGCCTTTTTCTGTCTTTTTTTTTAAATCTATATTATGAAGAATGGCTCACTGAAAGGAAAAAAGTGAAGAACATATTCAGAAGTGAGGGTCATATAAAAACAAAAGATTTTTTTAAAGCTGACTTTGTTTATAGCTAAAAGCTTTTCTCTTGACTGACATTGAAGTTCACTCTGTGTACGACATTCTGAAATTTAACCATTACATACCTTGGAGTTTCAAGCTTGAAGTTTTTCTCTGTTAGCTATCTATAGAATCTGCCAATCAGTATTTTAATGGCTGCTTTCTAATATTTTGGATGATTATTTTATATCATTTCCTACAACATGGCATTCAGATTTTTAAATTATCTCTGTACATACTGTCTTCAAATTCACAGGTGCTTTGGCTTGTATAGAATTCATGTGATCTTTCAAAATACTTGTCTATTGCTTCTTTTTTGCCAATTTTTTCAACTTATGCATTTTTTAATTCTAAATCTATCATTTTCCTTTTCAGTGTTTACTCTTTTGGAGATATTATCTGTCAATTTTTAAGTTGTCTACTCTGTTTCTTGTTTCTGTTTATTCTTCTAAAGATCTGAATTCTGATCCAATTGCCATCTTAACTTCTTTTTGATATTTCATTTTTCTTTTGGACCATTTTGGAGTTTCTTGTCAAAGTTCCATTATCTCTGTGTGCGCTACATAATATACTGTTTTGGTCTCTTTTTAATTGGAGTTTTTGGTTCACTTTCATTATTTATAATCCTTATCATCATGTTGTAACCTTCTTATGGGATGATTATTGTTTTTCCTTCTTTAGGAGTTTTACCATTGTGGTTTTGTTTTGTTTTGCTTTTTTCTGCCAGTAACTAGGTTTATAGATAGTCACTCTCCTTGATAGGTTGTAGCCTCAGTGGCCTCTGCACCTTTAACTTCAATGCTAAATTTTCACCTGAGTGTGGGTAGTCTCCATCTTCTTGAATAAGGGTGATAAATTGGGGTGGCCTAATTGGGTTTCTGAACTATGTAAACTATAGTGGAAGATGACTGTATCTGAGTTGAAGATCCAAGTTTTCTTGTCTGGTTCTTCTCAAACAGGTAGTTCACCCCTCCCTCCAACCCCAATTGGGTTCCCTTTCCACCTATTTTCTACCTATTACTGAGTCACTACCAGGAAAAGTCAAGATAGAAAGAACACATGGGACAGAGGGAGGCTGAGGGTGATTAGGTATGATGGGAATTTTAGTTCATTTGGTCTTCTACTATTATTTTAGAGGTCTTTAGGTGGAGGAATTTATTCTGGTCTTACTACATTTTAATTGTTATAGATTTGCTGCATATGTTCTTGACAATAAAACTATATTTCTGAAACAAAAATCTCATAAGTAGGAAATTTCACTAATTTACTTTGACCTACCCTATAGTTATATATTATCATTCTTTTTTTAAAGCATTATTTATTTATTTAATATTTTAGATTTCAGAATTAATTTTCACCAGAGTTTGAATTACAAATTTTCTCCCCATTTCTACCCTCTCCCCCACTCCAAGATGGCATATATTCTGATTGCCCCTTTCGCTAGTCAACCCTCCCTTCTGTCACCCCACTCCTCCCCACCCCCTTTTCCCTTACATTCTTGTAGGGCAAGATAGATTTTTATGCCCCCTTGCCTGTATATCTTATTTTCTAGTTGCATGCAAAAACTTTTTTTTGAACATCTGCTTTTAAAACTTTGAGTTCCAAATTCTCTCCCCTCTTCCCTCCCCACCCACCCTCCCAAAGAAGGCAAGCAATTCAACATAGGCCACATGTGTATTATTATACAAAACCCTTCCACAATACTCGTGTTGTGAAAGACAAACTATATTTTGCTCCTTCCTATCCTATTCCCCTTTATCCAGTTTTCCCCCTTGACCCTGTCCCTTTTCAAAAGTGCTTGCTTTTGATTACCTCCTCCCCCTATCTGCCCTCCCTTCTATCATCCCCCCTTTTTTATCTCCTTCCTTCTTCTTTCCTGTGGGGTAAGATACCCAATTGAGTGTGTATGTTATTCCCTCCTCAGGTCAAATCCCATGAGAGCAAGATTCACTTATTTCCCCTCACTTGCCCCCTCTTTCCTTCCAACAGAACTGCTTTTTCTGTCCACTTTTATGTGAGATAATTTATCCCATTCTATCTCTCCCTTTCTCCCTCTCTCAGTATATTCCTCTCTCATCCCTTAATTTGATTTTTTTTTAGATATCCTTTAACATTCAACCCACCCTGTGTCTTCTGTCCATATATGTATATGTATGTATGTATGTTCCCACCAGCTACCCCAATACTGAGGTCTCATGAATTATACACATCATCTTTCCATGTAGGAATGCAAACAAAACAGTTCAACTTTAGCAGGTCCCCCATGATTTCTCTTTCCTGATCACCCTTTCACGCTTCTCTTGACTCCTGGGTCTAAAAGACAAATTCTCTCTTCAGCTCTAGTCCTTTCACTGAGAAAGCCCAAAAGCCCTCAATTTCATTGAAAATCCATATTTTTCCCTGGAGCATGACACTCAGTTTTGCTTCGTAGGTGATTCTTGGCCTTAATCCCAGCTCCGTTGACATCTGGAATATCATATTCCAAGCCGTTCAATCCCTTAATATAGAAGCTGCTAGATCCTGTGTTATTCTGATTGTAGCTCCACAATGCCCAAACTGTTTTTCTCTGGCTGCCTGCAGTATTTTCTCCCTGATCTGGGAGCTCTGGAATTTGGGGACAATATTCCTAGGAGTTTTCTTTTTGGGATCTTTTTCAAGAGGCGATTGGTGGATTCTTTTAATTTCTATGTTACCCTCTGGTTCTAGAATATCAGGGCAGCTCTCCCTGACAATTTCCTGAAAGATGACATCCAGGGTCCTCTCTTGATCATGTCTTTCAGGTAGTCCAACAATTCCTAAGCCATCTCTCCTTGATCTATTTTCCAGGTCAGTGGCTTTTCCAATGAGACGTTTCACACTGTCTTCCGTCTCTTCATTCCTTTGGCTCTGTTCCACAATATCTTGATTTCTCATAAAGTCACCAGCTTCCACTTGCTCCAGTCTAATTTTAAAGGTAGTATTTTCTTCAGTGGACTTTTGTACCCCCTTTTCCACCTGGCCAACTCTGCCTTTCAAGGCATTCTTCTCCCCATTGACTTTCCAGAGCTCCGCTGCCACTTCAGTTAGTCTATTTTTTAAGGTGTTATTTTCTTCAGTATATTTTTGGGTCTCCTTTAGCAAGTCATTGACTTGTTTTTCATTGTTTTCTCATATCACTCTCATTTCTCTTCCCAATTTTTCCTTTACTTCTCTAACTTGCTTTTCCAAATCCTTTTTGAGCTCTTCCATGGCCTGGGATCAGTTCATATTTTTCTTGGAGGCCTTTGATGTAGGCTCCTTGACTTTGTTGATTTCTTTTGGCTGTATGTTTTGGTCTTCTTTGTCACCAAAGAAACATTTCAAAGTCTGTGTCTGAATCTAAGTCTGTTTTGGCTGCCTGGTCATGTTCCCAGCCAACTTACTTGACCCTTGAGTTTTTTGTTGGGGTATGACTGCTTGTAGGGTAGAGAGTACTTTGTCCCAGGTTTGAGGGGTTGCGCTGTTGTTTTCAGAGCTATTTCTACACAGCAAGCTCTGCCACACCAGTGCTCCTCTTCCCCAAAGAACTGCCAATCCCAGACTGCAGCTCATATCTTCAGCAGGCTCTGCACTCCTGCTCTGATCCTCCACTTAATTCCACCAGGTGGGCCTGGGCCAGAAGCAACTGCAGCTGTAGTTCTGTCCTCAGAGCTGCACCACCTCTTATACCCCCGGGGCAGTGGCCGAACCTGGAACTCCTTTCATTCTGTCCCCACAAATTTTCCCACTAACCTTCTCTATTGTCTTTGGTGTTTGTGGTTTGAGAAGTCTGGTAATTGCCATAACTCACTGATTCAGGGTGATAGGGCCTCTTCCACCCAGCTCCTAGTCTGGTTGGTCCAGGCACAGCCCATGCTGGGCTCTGCTAGGCTCTGCTCCCAGCTCAGTGCTATAGACCTTACCCAGCGACCATTCAGGCTGTCTTAGGCTGGAGCCCTGCTTCCCTCTGCTATTCTGTGGGTTCTGCAGCTCTAGAATTTGTTCAGAGCCATTTTTATAGGTTTTTGGAGGGACAGGGGTTGGGGGTGGGGTGGGAAGCTCATGGAAGTCCCTGCTTTCCAGCTGCCATTTTGGCCCCTTCCCTATTTTATCATTCTTAATATCTTAATTTAGGGATGTCAAATAATGAAGATATTTGTCTATCATAGGTAGAACATATATTCATTATCACACCTAGATTTAAGTTTTATTTTCTCAAACATACTTCCCCAATGATTTTCTTACATATCTAACATAACATTGGGTTGTTTCTCATACTCTCTGGAGACCGTGTTTCAAAAGTTGTAGAAGCAATTAAAATTCACATATTCTAAAAACTTCTTTTTGGGCAAGTTTTTGAAATCCCATCCCTTAGACAAGAAACTTTATAAAAAGAAAGGAACCATCCCAAATGCAGGAATAGCAAGGACAGGAAAAGGATTCTGAAATCACAATAATCATGCCCTGAAAAATCAAGTATCAGATGAACCTCTTTGTATCATAAGATGCTTTGGAATACCCAAGGGAATATCCCTTAACTTTTTGGATAAATACTTTGAAACCCTACTTTGAAACACCTCTCCATCCAATATATCTGGTTCTACTATTGCTTAAGTGTGACCACCAACTCATATATATATATATAGCTATGTAGCATGTCCTCAATATACATACATTTGTTTATACATACACATATACACATACAGATATATGTGTATACACAATTATATGTATAAGATATTAAACAACTATACATCATTTGGTGTCTTTGAAGATATTAAGTATGATGAACTATAACTAGGGAAAGCCAAGTTCAATTAGTGAAAATTTTAATTTATGAAAATTTTAAAAATATACATATATGATATCATCTTAGTTTTATACTACTGAATGACATTATGAAGCTTCAAAGCCAGGAAATTTTCCCCAGGATGTGATTTCCTCCATACTGGGAGAATTCTCTCTGGGGCATAAATGACCTATTAGGGAAGTCTAGGGAATTTCCGAAAGCACTGAGCTTCAAGTGACCCACCTAGGGTCAAACAGCTAGTAAGCATCAGAGGCAAGATTTGAACCTAGATATTCTGGACTTCAGATCGTGCATTTAACTATTATGTCATACCTCATCTACCTTATGAGACACAGGGAGTATTGGTGTCTCTTTGTCAGTTCATTTACTGTCACAGTATACCACAGCATGCTTTATATGCATGGAAAGCAGAGTCCTTTGAATTAAGATTTTATGATTTTTTATTTCAGGAATATTACCTGAAACAGTTTTAAAGAATTAAGAAGGCTATACCTTTCACAGTAATTCTGTATCTAAGAATCTTTCCATTGGCATTATCTATTCTTCCCCTGGATGGCTTCAGTGTCAATGGGACCATTACAGCCCTTCCATTGACATCATTATGGTCTGTTTGCCAAAATTTACATGCTATGTGCTTTCTAATCAAAACCAGTTGACTATTTAGATCTTAAAATTAATTTTTTATTTATTTATTTTTTACAACAAAATGCATCTGGCTGAGGACTCTTATGCCAAATTTCATGTGAATCGAATCATCAGATTTTCCCTTTAAGAGTGAGATTATAATAGGGATTCTCACTACATCAGGGCTGGGTGGGTGTTGCTACTGTATATATCTGTTGTCACATTACATTTGTGTATTCAAATTAAAATCTTGGTTAGGCATCAGATGGGAATTTGATTTTTGATTCACTCTATTCTGTTATTGCTTATCATCCTGGAAGATATGTCTTGGCATTTTGAAAACAGGGAATCTGTTTTCTATTTCTTTAGGCTTCATAAATATACCCTGTTTATATTAAAATGATAGATAAATATACATAAAGTTGGAAAACATGACCACAGAACTTTCCCCTCTTTACAAAAAGCCTTTAAAAGACACACTTTTATTGTTGTTAAACTTTTGCCCTTGGCCAGAAAAGCCTTCTTTATATTTTAACAGACTCAGATACCTCTTTCATGTGTCCTGGATGTAGTCTATATTTGATATTATTTGTGGCTAATAAAAACAAACAACAAAACATATAGCATAGGACACATTTCACAATCATACTACTAGTAATATGCATTTTGATATCTGTGGACAGTACAGGTATATATCGATATCTATCTAAATGAAGAGTCTTGGAGTTTTCCATCTTGAAATGAAAACAGCATCTGTGCTTTAAGAAGTTCAGTAAAAGGGTAATTATAAATTGATGACTGGTGAATAGATATAAAATTCTGCTTTCAAATACTGCATTGCAATCTCAATGGGGAGAAGATATCTCTCTCTCTCTCTCTCTCTCTCTCTCTCTCTCTCTCTCTCTCTCTCTCTCTCTCTCCCTCTCTCTCTTTCATGCTCTCTCTCTCTCTCTCTCTCTCTCTCTCTCTCTCTCTCTCTCACTCTTTCTCTCTCTCTCCCCTCTGACCACCACTTCTCTCAATCTGCCCTCCCATCTGTCAGTCCTGTCAGTCCCCCATGTCTTTACTTACTCCCCTCCCCTCCGACTTCCCTATAGGGTAAGATAGATTTATATATCCAAATGATTGTGTATGTTATTCCTTCTCTGAGTTAATTCTGATGAAAATAAGGTTTAAGTGACACCCACCACCCACCCAACCCCATCCTCCCCTATTATAATAAGTCTTTCATGCATCTTCATGTGAGATAACTTACCCCATTCTACCTCTCCCTTCTTTCTACTCTCAGTGTAATCCTCTTTCTCATCTGTTAATTTTTCTTATGTCACCCTCTCAATTTCACCCTATACTCACACCCTCTCTTTAGGCATATTCCTCCTAACTGAATTATTAGTAACATAGTTCTTAGGAATTACAAGTATCATCTTCCCATGTAGGGGTGTAAACAGTTTAGCCCTATTGAACCCCTTATATTTTTTCTTTCCTTTATAAACTTCTAGGCTTCTCTTGAGTCTTGATATTGACAATCAAAATTTTTTGTTCAGCTATGGTCTTGCCTCAGGAAAGCTTGAAAGCTTTCTATTTCATTGAACAATCATTTTTTTCCCATGAAAAATTATGCTCAATTTCACTGGGTAGATGATTCTTGATTGTAATCTTAGTTCCTTTGTCTTTAGTCATATCACATTCCATAATCTCTGATCCTTTAATGTTACAGCTGCTAAGTTCTGTGTAATCTTCACTGTGGCTCCCTGATATCTGAATTAGTTCATTCTGGCTGCTTGCAATATTTTTCATTGACCTGGGAGCTCTGGAATTTGGTTATAATGTTCCTGGGAGTTTTGTTTTTGGGATGTCTTTTAGGAGGTAATCAATGGATTCTTTCAATGTCTATTTTACCCTCTGGTTCTATAGTGTGTCAGGGCAGTTTTCTTTGATAATTTCTTGGAGTATGATGTCCAGGTCCTCCTTTTGATTATGGCTTTCAGGTAATCCAGTGATCCCTAATTTATCTTTCCTGGATCTATTTTCCAGGTCAGTTTTTTTTTCCAGTGAGGTATTTTACTTTTTCTTCTATTTGTTCATTTGTTTACTTTTGTTTGATTGATTCTTGATGTCCAATTCTAATTTTTAAGAAATTATTTTCTTCAGTTAGCTTTTGTGCTTTCTTTTCCACTCAGCCAATTGTACTGTTAAAGGAGTCATTTTTTCTTTCGAAGCTGTTGATTTTTTTTTTCATGATTTTCTTACATCACTCTCATTTTTTCCCAATTTTCTTCTACCTCTCTTATCTGAATTTTAAACTCCTATTTGAGCTCTTCCATGAGTTTTCTTAACTTGAGTCCAATTTCCATTTTTCTTTGGGGTTTTGAGAGTAGGCATTTTACCATTTTTGTCTCCTTTTGAGTTTGTCAAGCTGTCCCTGTCACCATAATAACCTTCTAGGGTCAGATTCTTTTTTGTTTTGTCTTGCTTTTGTTTATTTTTTATTCAACTTTCCCAGCATTTTTCCTTTTTTTATATATTTAGGCTTTGCTCCTGGGGAGGGAGACTGTCCCAAGTTTTTTGTGCCAGGGGCTGTAGACCCTGGCTGTTTGCCTGATGCTGTACTGGTGCTGCCCTGAGGCCCATGGAGGACCCTTATGCATGGTCCTGTGTTGAGGGGGTGGAGTGGGGTGGGGGACAATTGGTGCTGCTGGAGGCCACAAGGATCTGGCATGGCAGTACACTGAGGCCCTGGAAGGACCCCTGTACTGTGCTGGAACTGTATGTGTGTGGGGTCTTGCTGCCTGTTGCTGGGTAGAAATGGAGGTGGTAGTGGGAGTGGCTGGTGCTACATGGTGTTGAAGAGGTCTGACAACTCACCTGGTGCTGAGCCGAGGCACATGGGGGTGCTAGCATTGGTGTCTGCCTACTTGCCCAACTATGCTGAGGCATGTGGTGAAGTTCCGGTTCCGGTTTCTGTCTATTCCCAGGGCTGTGCTGAGGCATATGAGGATCCCTAAAATGGTGTCTGTCCATTCCACAGGTGATATGCTGAAGCACAGGGCAGTGGGAGATGTCCTGGTATTGGCATTTGCCTGCTTTCCTGGCACTGTACTAAAGCTCAGGGTCTTTTGCTAGCTTGCTGGGCCACTTCCTTCTTGGTCTTCGCTCTCCTTTTACATGAGTGAAACAGACCTTTTCTGCTAACCTTCCAAGTTCTTTAATTTAAATTAAATTAAATTAAAAAGGTTTTGCACAAACAAAACCAATGCAACCACAATTAGAAGGAAAGTAGGGGACTGGGAAATAAATATAGAAAGTTTATCTGATAAAGGCTTCTTTTTTCAAATATATAAGGAATTGAGCAAAAAAAGAGCCTATCCCTAGCTGATAAATGTCCAAAGGATATAAACATGTAGTTTTCAGAATAAGACATCAAAGCTATCAATAGTCACATAAAAAAATGCTCTAAATCACTGTCCCATTCTTTTTGCTCATTCTTTTTGTTCAAGAATTTGTTTTAAGGAGCAATTTTATAGCTATTTGGAAATGAATATGGGAGAGTTCTGGTGATTTCCTGCTTACTCTTCTTGGCTCCTCTCTTCTACTCTCTCTTTCCCTTTCCCCTCTTAAAAGTATTTTTATCTGTTCTTTCTCCAAATAACTTTATCCTTAGTCTTTTGGATGTCCTTTAATTTTTTTTTACAATTAATTTCAGTACAGCCAGCATTTATACAATGTAATGTGCCAGTTGGCTGGTATACAAAAGCAATAATGAAAGAGCCCCACCGTCAAGGGGCTGACTTCCTACTGCAGAGCTATAGCATATTTATGGATAAACAAATATGAAGCCATATCAGGAGGGAGAGAACAATGAGAACTGGTATGATCAGAAAAAGTTTTCCATTGGAGGTTTCACTTGAGCAAGCCTCACAGTCATCTGGGAAGTCTAAGAGGCAAAGGTACAAAAGAAGATGGAATGTATTCCAAGCATGAGAAATAGGCATTTGTGCAATGGCATCAAGTTAGCAGGAGACAGGCTGAGTTTGGGATGAATTGGTAGGCTAGTTTGGGTAGAACATAAATTTTGTGAGAGGAAACAATATGATATGATATGATATGACATGGTGTGATATGGTATATGATATGACATGACATGGTATGATATGATATGATGTGATGTGATGTGATATGATAGATAATACAATATGATATGATACAATAATATACCACACAACATGGTTGATGAGATGTGATAACAATAGTACAGCATATTATATTACATTATATTATACGCATATAATATATTACATTGTCTTACATTGAAATATAGGTGGGAAGTAAGCCATGGAAGTTTATAAATACTTGAATGATTAGTTTATAATTTTATCCTTTGGGCAATAGGGAGTCACTGAAGGTTTTTGAGTAGGCAAATGGCATGGACAGCCTGTTCCTTCAGAACAGCAATTTGGCAGCTATGAGGAAACTGAATTGGAGAGGAAAGAGATTGGAAGCAATGGAGGTCAATTAAGAGTATACTGCAATAGTCCAGGTGAAAAGTGATGACGGCTTGAGGTAGAGTAGTGGCCTTGTGAATAAAATGGAGATGAATATTAAAAATGTCATGAACATCAATATAATCTGCCTCAGATTTTAAACTCCTAGGGAGCAAACATTTATCTGGAAGATTAACTTTATTTTATCAAGGAAAACATGCACTTTCATTCAACAAATAATTATTAAATGTTTTTAATGGGAAAAGCAATTTTATATATTATAGGGTTGTCTGATTAATCTCAACTACTTTTTTTAACTGCACATGTTGGAATGGTGATCAACTATTCTCCAATAATGATCTCTCTCTAGTGGTTTAAATTTTACTCTTTATTCATTTTTGTCAGATTTCTTATGAACAATTTTACCTTCATTATACTGCCATTTAACACACTATACTCACAAAGTCAATTATGTTTCCTTAATTGTATTAATAGATAAATGTTTAAAAGTCAATATGTTAACTATTTTAATCCTTATACCATTTATAACTTACTCATAATTATTTAACCAGTTTTTAGAACTCAGATTGCTCAAATTATAAATAATATTCATTCTGCTTCTTATAAAGAAAAAATGTTGTTTCCAAATCAACAATTCCTGCATTCTCTTCTTCATAATATTCAATATTTACCAGGCAGTCTCTCTGAAACATACTGGCTCTGCTACCTTGTGACACAGTGGTTGCTGATTCTTTTCGGCAGGAGTGTCTTCACTAGGACTTCTCTCTCAGTCATTTCAGTTATATTCAACTCCTTGGGAGCCACCATTTTGAGGTTTTCTTTGCAAAAGATATCAGAGTGGCTTGCCATTTCCTTCTCCAACTCATTTTATAGATAAAGTCCCGAAGCATATGGTTAAGTGACTTGCCCAGAGTCACAAGGCCAGTAAGAGTTTGAGGCCAGATTTGAACACATGAGGATATCTTCTTGATTCCAAGCTGAATGCTGTAGCCACTGCACCAGTTAGCTACCCCGGGAATTCTCTATAATGATGAAATTATTAGATAAACTATACATATACATATGTCTTATTGGAACCCATTCAGTAAAAATATTTCATCCAAACTTTTGTTTCATTGCATGGTCCATAGGAGAGTGTCTGATATATCTATCATATAATCTGGAAGGGATCTCAGAGGAGATCTAGTATAATTGTCTCATTTTAAAGTTGAAGAAAATAATGCCAGGATGGTTAATTGGTACACTTGAGATTAAAAGGGTTAGAGGTGTGATATGAATCCAAGTCCTATGATTCCAGAGACAAGGCTCTTTTTACTTAACCTTGCTCATGCTATGCATCATTTTCATCAATGCCACGAATGAAGGCCAAGATGACATTCTTATGATATTTTGAGGTGACATACTGCTGAGAGAGATTGCTAATATTTTAGATAAAAATTTAGATCCACAAAAAAATCTTGAGAACTTAGAATGATGAGACAGAATATAGTGAGTAAAAATGTAAAGTCCTATTCTTGGATTGAAAAATTAAACTTGAAAAAGTGGGAATTGTGAAAAGTCAGATTTAGTCCTGAGATAAAGAAAATTTTCATAACAATGGGAGTTTTCTAAAAATGAAATAGTATGCTTTTGATACTTATGTTAGGTGACTTGTAGCTGATGAGGAAAAGAGAATACTTCATATTATTTGAAAAATGTTTTTATCTCATTAAATATTTCAAATTATGTATTTTTTTTAAAAATAACATTCACTATTAAAATTTAGAATTCCAAATTCTCTCCCTTCCTCCTGCCCCTCTCCCATCTCTTGAAAGGACCAGAAATTTTCACTATACATATGAGGCTGTGGAAAATATATGTCCATATCATTAATGTTGCAAAAGAACACATTAAACGCATTAAAAAAACAAGAAAAATAAAGGAAAAAAGTATGCTTCAATATGCACTGAGAATTTATATGTTCTCTTTTTGTTTGTGCTTAGCATTTTTCGTGAGTCCTTTGGGATTATCTTTATCAGAGTAGCTAAGTCTTTCACATTTGCCTTACAACATTGCTCTTACTGTGTACAACATTCTCCTAGTTCTGCTCACTTCACCTAGCATCAATTCATATAAGACTTTCTAGGTCTTTCTTTTTTCTGAAACCATCCTGCTTATCATTTCTCATAACAGAATAGTATTCCATCACAATCATATAAAATAACTTGTTCAGTCATTCTTCAATTGATAAGCATTCCCTAAATTTCCAATTCTTTTCCATCACAAAAAGAACTGCTATAAATGTTTGGTTTTGTTTGTTTGGTTTTTTACAAGTAGTTCCTATTCCCTTTTCTTTGATCTCTTTGGGATACTGACTACAATAGTGTTACAGCTTGGTTAAAGACTATGTATAGTTTTATAGCCCTTTGGTTATAGTTCCAAATTGTTCCCCAGAATGATGGGAGCAGTTCATAAATCCACCAACTATGCATTAATGTTCCCATTTTTCCACATCCATTAAAGCATTTCTCATTTTCATTTTGGTCATGTTAGCCAATCTGATAAGTCTGAGGTGGATTCTCAGAGTTTATGAATTTGCATTTCTCTAATCGACAGTGATTTAGAGCATTTTTTTATGTGACTATTGATAGCTTTAATGTCTTATTCTGAAAACTACATGTTTATATCCTTTGGACATTTATCAGCTAGGGATAGGCTCTTTTTTTGCTCAATTCCTTATATATTTGAAAAAAGAAGCCTTTATCAGATAAACTTTCTATATTTATTTCCCAGTCCCCTACTTTCCTTCTAATTGTGGTTGCATTGGTTTTGTTTGTGCAAAACCTTTTTAATTTAAAGTAATTAAAATTAATCATTTTACTATATGTTTTCCTCACTATCTCTTTTTTGGTCATAAACTCTTCCTGTATCCACATATCTGAAATCTAAATTTTTCCATATTCTCCTAACTTTCTTATGATATCACCTTTCATATCTAAATGGTTTATCCATTATGATCTTACTTCTGTATCTGGTGTGAAGATTCCTACATATTATTGTATGTGTGCGTGTGTGCATGTGTGAATGTGTGTGTGTGTGTGTGTGTGTGTGTGTGTGTGTATCCAAATACTTGGGATTAGGTTCCCTGTGAGGCTTTCTTATAACTCAAGCTTCTCTGATTTAGTGTGACCTTTAAACTAGCATGATTTGAATGTATATTTACTATGATTGTTTTGGTAAGTACTGTTGGTAAGTAGACTTTTCCTATAGAATAAGATATATTAATTTTCATTTTTTGTTCTTGTGTTCCCTGTTCCCCATGCCCAATGATTCTTTATTTTTTTTTAGAACAGTTATACATTTGTGATGCTTCTGAATAGTCTACTGGCCTCTGTCATTCTTTGACCTTGAACTGTATTCTATAACTATTTTTACTACCTAACCCAATACAAATGTTATTTTTATATCAAAGTAATTAAGTATCAGGAAATAATAAGAATAGTTAGCATTTATATAGCACTTCAAGTTTTTCAAAGCACTTTCCAAATATCTCATTTTATCCTGACACTAGCCATGGAAGATAGATGCTGTTATTATCCTCTTTTTACAAATAAAAAAAAAACTTAGACAGATGTTAAGCCACCTGCCCAGTGTGAACCATGTACTAATTATCTGTAGCTAGATTTAAACTCAGGCCTTCCTGATTCCAGCTATAGCATTCTATCTACTGTGCCACCTAATTCTAAGCAATGTAGCTATGGAAAAGACAAGACAAAGAAATTAAGAACATAAATTTAAGCAAAGAAGAAACAAAATTATCAATTTTTTGGAGATGATATCAGGGTTTCACTTAAAGAACTCTAGAGTCAACAAAAATATAAAACAACTAGCAACTTGTTTTTTTGAATTTTTTTATTTTTTCCTCTTTTTATTATTTATTTAATATTTAGTTTTCAATATTGATTTCCAAGAGATTTTGAGTTGCAAATTTTCTCCCCATTTCCAACCCCCTCCCCCACTCCAAGATGGCATATATTCTGATTTTCCTGTTCCCCAGTCAGCCCTCCCTTCTGTCACCCCACTCCCTGCTTTCCCCTTACTTTCTTGTAGGGCAGGATACATTTCTATGATCAATTCCCTATATATTTATTTCTCCATTGCATGTAAAAAAAATCTTTTTCTTTTGAGCATCTGATTTTAAAACTTTGAGTTCCAAATTCTCTCTCCCCTTCCCTTCCCACCCACTCTCCCAAAGAAGGCAAGCAATTCAACATAGGCCACACATGCATCATTATGTAAAACACTTCCACAATACTCATCTTACGAAAGACTAACTATATTTCACTTCATCCTATCCTGTCTCCCTTTATTCAATATTCTCCCTTGACTCTGTCCCTTTTTGAAAGTGTTTGCTTTTGATTACCTTCTCCACCTATCTGCCCTCCCTTCTATAGTCTCTCCTTTTCTATCCCCTCCCCACTACTTTCCTGTGGGGTAAGATACATAGTTGAGTGTGTATGTTATTCCCTCCTCAAGCCAAATTTGATGAGAGCAAAATTCACTCATTCCCCCTCAACCTGCCCCCTCTTCCATTCCAACAAAATCCTTTTTCTTGCCACTTTTATGTAAGATAATTTGCCCCATTCTATTTCTCCCTTTTCCCTCTCTCAATATACTCCTCTCTCATCCCTTAATTTTACTTCATTTTTTTAGATATCATCCCTTCATATTCAACTTACCCTGTGCCTTCTGTGTGTGTGTGTGCGTGTGTGTGTGCGCGTGTGTGTATATATATATATACATACATACATACATACATACATACATATGCATATGTATGTATGTATATTCCCTTCAACTACCCTAATATTGAGAAAGGTCTCATGAATTACACACATCATCTTTCCATGTAGGAATGTAAACAAAACAGTTCCATTTTAGTAAGTCCCTTATGATTTCTCTTTCTTGTTTACCTTTTCATGTTTCTCTTGATTCTTGTGTTTGGAAGTCAAATTTTCTATTCAGCTCTGGTCCTTTCACTGAGAAAGCCCAAAAGTCCTCTATTTTATTGAAAATTTTTGCCTTGGAGCATTATATTCAGTTTTGCTGGGTAGGTGGTTCTTGGTTTTAATCCTAGCTCTTTTGACCTCCAGAATATCATATTTCAAGCCCTTCGATCACTTATTATTGAAGCTGCTAGATCTTGTGTTATCCTGATTGTGTTTCCACAATACTCAAATTGTTTCTTTCTGGCTGCTTTCAGTATTTTCTTCTTCACTTGAGAATTCAGGAATTTGGCAACAATGTTCCTAGGAGTTTTCTTTTGGGGATCTTTTTCAAGAGGCGATTGGTGGATTTTTTTAATTTCTGTTACCTTCTGGCTCTAGAATATCAGGGCAGGTCTCCTTGATAATTTCTTGAAAGATGATGTCTAAGCTCTTTTTTTTATCATGGCTTTCAGGTAGTCCAATAATTTTTAAATTATCTCTCCTGGATCTGTTCTCCACTTTAGTGGTTTTTCCAATGAGATATTTCACATTGTCTTCCATTTTTTCATTCCTTTGGTTCTGTTTTATAACATCTTGATTTCTCATAAAGTCACTAGCTTCCACTTGCTCAATCTAATTTTTAAGGTGGCATTTTCCTCAGTGGTCTTTTGAACCTCCTTTTACATTTGGCTAATTCTGCCTTTCAAGTCATTCTTCTCCTCATTGGCTTTTTGGAGCTCTTTTGCCATTTGGGTTAGTCTATTTTTTAAGCTGTTATTTTCTTCAGTATTTTTTTGGGTCTCCTTCAGCAAGTCATTGACTTGTTTTTGATGGTTTTGTTGCATGTCTCTCACTTCTCTTCCCAATTTTTCCTCTACTTCTCTTACTTGCTTTTTCAAATCCTTTTTGAGCTCTTCCATGGCCTGAGACCAATTCATATTTTTGTTGGAGGCTTTTGATGTAGTCTCTTTGACTTTGTTGACTTCTTCTGGCTGTATGTTTAGTTCTTTGTCCCCAAAAAAGATTCTAGAGTCTGAGTCTGGGTCTGAGTCTGCATCCTTTTTCACTGCCTGGCCATGTTCACAGCCAACTACTTGACTTTTGATCTTTTTGTCAGGGTAATTACTGCTAGTAGAGTAGAGGGTACTTTGTCCCAAGCTTTAGGGGCTGTGCTGCTATTTTCAGAGTTACTTCTACTCCACTGTCACTGCAAGCTCTGCCACAATAGCACTTCTCGTCCCCCAAGAACCACCAACCAGGATTGTAACCCAGATCCAAGCATGGCAAAGTAAGCCCTGCACTCCCGCTGTCGTAGCTTGATTCCTCCCACGCTGTGAACCAGGGACTCTGGAAGCAGCTGATACTGGAGCTCTGGAAGTAGCTGCAGGAGCTTACTGCTGTTGCTTTCACTACCACCCCACCACTTCCACCCCCCTAGGGCTGAGGCTGGACAGCTTTCTAGCTGGATCTAGCAATTTTCCCACTAACTTACTCCTTTGGTGTTTGTGGGTTGAGTAGTCTGGTAACTGCCACAGCTCAATGACTCACGGACCTAAGGCCTGCTCCGGGCCAACTCCCAGTCTGGTCTGTCCTGGTGCTGCACATGCTGGGCTGCACTACACTCCCAGCACCATGCAATAGACCTTTCCCAATGACCATCCAGGCTGTCCTGGACTGGAGATCTGCTTCCCTCTGCTATTTCATGGGTTCCGCAGCTCTAAAATTTGTTCAGAGCCATTTTTTACAAGTGTTTGGTGGGATTTGGGGGAGAACTTAAGTGAGTCCCTGCCTTCCAGCCACCATCTTGGCTCTGCCCCCAACTGGCAACTTCTTTAAAGTTACAGCATATAAATAAACCCACTTCAGTATTTCTACATTTTTTCAACTAAACTGAGCAGGAAGAGGAAGAAAAATTCCATTTAAAATAACTAAAGAAAGCATAATATTTGAGGGTCTAAATGATAAGACATACAGTAACTGTATATTCCCCATTACAAAACAACCTTACATAAAAACAGACAGAACTAAATGGAGAAGTATTAATTGCTCATGGGTAGGCCAACGCAAGTTTCTCTGAAAATGTCCCTTCCATCATTTTTAATGGCACAATAATAGTCTGTTAAATCCATATACTACAAATTGTTCAGTTATTTCTTATTTAATGGGCACCCCTTTAGTATCCAGTTCTTTGACAACATAAAAAAGAGCTACTCTAAATATTTTTTGTACATATGTGTCTTTTCCTTTCTCTTGCTTCTCTGTAGTATAGCACTAATAATATTTATGGATCAGACCATTGTTATTGCTTTTTTAAATACTTCTACCAGTCCATAGATCTATTGACAGTACATCTATGTACCTGTTTTCCCAAAGCCACTCCATTTATTGTTTTCCCTTTTTTTAAATAAACTTTGTAGGTATGATGGTTATGAGATAGAAAGTCAAGGGTGCTTTAATTTGCATTTCATAATTATTGGTGATTTGGATCATTTATATATACAGTCACTCATAGTTTGGATTTCTTCCTTGGAATACTACCTGTTAGTATCCTTTTATGATTTATCATTTGGATAATGGCTAATATTATAAATTTGAATCACTTTCCTATGTGTCTTAAAAATTACATTTATCAGAGAAATTACATTTATATCTTACAGTATTAGCTACATTGGTTTTACTTATGAAAATATTTTAAATTATATATAATCAAATTTATTCATTTTATCTGATGTGATTTTCCCTATTCCTTGTTTGGTCAAGAGCTCTTCTTCTATCCATAAATCTGAAAATTCATTTCTTCCTTGCTCCTTTAAATTATTTATGATATAACCTTTTACATCTGCCATATATCAATTTAGAGTTTATTCCAATATATGGTATAAAGATGTTGGTTGATACCTAGTTTCTGCCACACTGCTTTACATTTTTTTCCAATGGTTTTTGTTAAGTGGTGAGTTCTTGGACCTGGAAAAGGAACTTTATTTAGGTTGATGGAACAATAATAGGTTAAAGTGCTAGTTTGTTTCTCTGTGTCATACAACTAGTTTGTTTCACTGATCAACCTCTTACCCAGTACCAAATTGTTTTGATGAGTATTGCTTTTGAGTTTTAGAACTGAAACAACTAGGCTATTCCACTTTATTCATTATTTCCCTCAAAATTCTTTGGTTTCAAATTTCTTAAGATATTGGCAGCTAGGGGGCACAGTGGATAGGGCTCTGGAACTGGAGTCAGGAAGCCTCATCTTTACGAGTTCAAATCCAGCCTCAGCACTTACTAGCTGTATAACCCTGGGCAAGTCACTTAACCCTGTTAGCCTTAGTTTCCTCATCTATAAAGTGAGACAGAGAAGAACATGGCAAACCACTCCAGTATCTTTGTCAAGAAAACCCCAAATGGGGTCATGATGAATTGGACAACAACTGAAATGAATCGACAATGATAATGTGAATTTCATCATTTTTATTGTTTTACAAAGTAATGCTTTGACAATTTCATTGATGTAGCACTAAATAGACAAAATTGTTTAGGTAGAATTTTAATTTTTATTATATTTGTTTGAACTTCCAATAAGTAATTAATATTTCTCCAGTTGTTTAGGTCTATCTTTATTTGCATTGAGTATTTTTAAGTTGATGTAATATAGTCCTTATGTATCCTGGTAAATAGATTACCAAATATTTTATAAATTTTGTAATTGTTTTAAGTTGTAATTTCTCTTTCTATCTCCTCCTACTATATTGTGTTGGTTATAGAAAGAAATTCTGATGATTTCTTGGGCTTATTTTGTATCATGCTACTTGGTTGAAGTTTTTATTTCAATATTTAGTTGCCTTTCTAGGGGTCTCTAAATGAATCATTTTATCATTTACAAAAAAAATGATTTTTCCCCTCTCTGTATTCCTTCAATTTTTAAAATATTCTCTTATTCTTATGGCTAGCTTTGTTATACTATATCAAATAATATTGGTAGTAATAAATGTCTTTGCTTTACATTAGTTCTTATTAGAAAGACTTCCAGTTTCTCTGCAATGCTGGTTCTTTGTTTTAGGTAGATCTCATTTGCTATATATTTTTAGAAAATCCACTTATTCTTATATTTGCTAGTGTTGCTACTGTTGGGGATGGATGTCATAATTTGCTAAAAGCTTTTTCTGCATCTATTGATATAATCACAGTATTTTTATAGTTCTTACTATTAATATGGTCTATTATGTTTACAATTTTCCTAATATGACTCAATCCCAAATTGATAACACAAATATAAATACAATGTGGTAATAACATTTGATCTTTTTGTAATATTGATGTAGTTTATTTGGTAATATGTAGTTTACCAAGGTTTGTATAAATATTCTTTAAAGATATTGATCTACAGTTTTCTGTCAGTGTTTTGAAACACTTTGTTTAAATATGAAGTCCACATTCCTTTGCTATTTTTTCACGTATTTTCTAATGTTAGAATTAATTATTCTTTGAATATTTGATAGATGTTGACTGTAAATACATAGGGCTCTCCTTTCTTTTGTAATTCAGTTATAGATTGTTCAATTTAAATATTACATTTCATATCCAGTTAATCTGACCATTTTATAGTTTTATAAATATTCATCCATTATTGGCATTTAGTTGAGCAAAATAATTTTGATCAATATCCTTTTTTCTTAATTTGTTATGATTTTATCTTTTTCATTTTTAATAGTTGTTTCTTTCTTTTTTAAAGAAAACAATTTAAGGTTCATCTATTTTTCTCTAATACTAGCAAAATCACAGCTCTTAGTTTTATTGAGTAGCTCATTGTTACTCTTCTTGCTTTGTTTATAATTCGAAGTTCTTAGATTTTCAAAATTTCTATTTCATTGTCTTATTTAATTAGTTGGTTTTCTATGTCTTTTTAGTTGCGTACCTAATTCATCTAACAGTTCTTTCTGGCTTTTGTTAATGAAGCTATTTATAGATTTGAATTTTCCCCTAAAGAGTGCTTTTGCATTTCAAATAGTTTTCCTTTTTGTCATTATTTTTAATTATATCTTAGTATAAAATTATCTGTTGTATTTAATGAAACTGCTATTTCTATGAGTTGCTCTTTATAATTTTATTATTTTTGGAATTTTATTATTTAGCTTCTAATAAATTTAATCAATTTATTCAATGTACCTTTTTTTTCTTCTTTGTGGTCAATACAATGCGTATTGTGGTAGCTACTAAATCTTATATGATACTGGCTATGGCTCTTCAATAACTCTTGCTGACTGCTTTTTCACACTGGAAGATCACTTCAGCTCTGTAACTCACACCTTGAAAGTACTCTCTGTCCCTGGGATCCCTCTCTCAGATTGGGTGGTGGAGGGCTCTTCCCAGAACCTTCATTTAAGAAAAGTATCCAGGCAAGCCATCTAGCCATTTCCCATCAGGTTTAATTCCTCTTTACTTTTCTATCATGTTCCCTTCTCCTCCCAGCCCCCAACCCTTTTAGCTTTTTTTTATGTGTCATCTTCCACATCATAATATATGATCATTGATGGTAGGGATTATCTTTCTTTTTGCTTATGTTTATATTCCCAGCTCCTAACACCATTCTTGACACAATGTGAGCACTTAATAAGTGCTTGTTGACTTGACTGCTTTCAGTATTTTCATTTAACTGTGTACAAAGTAGATGGAAAGTAATTTCAAATGGGTTAGTAAGTGGTGGTGAATGGGTGGGTGAGGACTAGCAAAGATATCCTAAAAGAAAAGTGGAACTTTAGGTAAATTCAGTGAAAATTAGGAAGCAGGAGTGAGGATGGAAAGAATTCCCAGTAACAGAGAGAGCACAGCCTAAGCAATGCAACTCTAGGTTTGCCTTTGGGTACAGTTCCAGCAGACAATTGCTGGCTTCAGCCCCAGTAAGGAAGCTAGGAGGTCCTGTAATTTCAGAACGACAGAGTGGTACACAAACACACGGTCCCAAACACTTGGTCACTCAAACCTGGGCAGTCTTAGTTCTGATGTCAGAGGAATGATCAGGGACTGAGAATTAAATCATGAACCTTCTCTAGTATCAGAGTAACAAAGCTATTGACTCATCCAATTTTCATAGTTCCTGCCCAGTCACTTACCTCTGGGGCAAATTAATGATCTCTGGCTAGAATAACGACTTATTGTGGTTTCTCTTTAGATTTCCCGAATCACAACTCAGGCTGACATTCTTTTTACGTCTTTGTTGGAATATTGTGGGGACAGTGGGGCTACACTGCTTTGTCAGTCATTTTCATCGACCCACTTTTTATCTTATAACCTGTCTTCTTCATTAGGCCTTGGGAAGATCTAAGTGCTGAATTTTAACTCCTGACTTGAGTCTTTGTTCCCTCTTTTTTGTACATGTGTACAATTATTGCCCTACTGATCCCATCATCTAGTCCTGTTTTTAATAGCAGTTCCTCTGTTCTCTTTTGATTTTTCTGTGGGAAGAAGGGAATGAATATACTTCTACCACCTAACTCACAAGGTTGTAATGAATTTTAGATGCAATAATTATTAAAATTGTTTTGAAACCTATGGTGCACCATAAATGATACTGATTATTTATCACAGCACATGGCACTTAGTAGGCACTTAATAAATTATCATTGTAATGAACATGTCAGTAAGACTTGCTTTCCAGTGATGCCATGGGGCCTGAGATGAGGATTCTGACTGGAAGATTCTGGCCATTGTTGAGAACAAGAATGCAATCCCTGTGTGGGGATGATTGTAATGGAACTTGTCCTAACAATAGTAGTGGATAACCGCCACGATTTAACCTATAAAGCTAATGCCAAAGTGTGTCAGCTAAGTAAAGCATGAAAGCTGAAACAACATAGCTGACCTGCCCAGAAAGAAAAGGAATGTATAACTGGTGTGGAGGAGGATCATAGAGACTTTCTTCACCAAAACTATAACTTAAACTACTGAGATTAAATCTATCGATGTTGTGAGTTGATTTATGAGGTGATAGGACCTGATCCAAAGGGAATGGTGACTTATGATTGCCTCATTTCACACTAAAATTGAACCTGAAATAAGGTTCCATCATCGAGCCCACCCTTAACACCCTCCCTTCTCTCTAAACTCCATATATCCAACCTGAGAGAATTATCAAAAGTGCAAAAAGAGCTTTCTGTTGAAAGATTTTCATAGCAGCACTGTATGTAATTGCAAAAGAAAAGAAAAATATCTGGAAGCAACCTAAATGTCAACAAAAAGCTTGTAGCACGTTAAGGTAATGTAGTGTTATAATGCAATTAAGACTGACAAGTAGAAGGACTATGAGGAAATCTGAAAAGATCTTAATGAAATAATACAAAGTAGGAAGGCAAAATCAGAAAAACTGAAGATACACTATATCTATATAAATGGAAAAAGTGAGTGAAAAGGAACAAAAAAAATTTCCAAAGGAAACTGAGAGTGCCTGCCTGAACAGTTGTTATATTTTATGTGTGGAGATAAAGTAATTTAGATGTACTCTTTATGGAGCAGATTTTATTAGTTGTAATGATGTTCAATATTGTTTATAGTAAATAATTTAATATTTTTTGTTAAATTAACATACTCTATCCCTAAGTGATCTCTTGCTTCACTAGACTCTTACTTGGACCCATAGGGGGAAAAATAAAAAGTCCATCTTATTCTACATTCTAAATCACTGGCTTTGCTTGGAAAATCACTTACTACAGCCCTATCCTGATTAGTACAAATAAATAATCTCCTGAAGTAATTTCATTTTTCAAGGTTAAATATCAATTATCATATTTTACAATATATAATCTGGAATTGGACAAATTTAAATACATGTGTGTTAATAAGGAAAGACACAATTTGAACTCATCAGGACACCTGGGAAGATTTGTTCCTATATGATGTAGTTTAAGCCACAAAAGAAATAAAATTTGAATGCTCAAAAGCATCAGGACAGTGTCCTAAATTTCATAAAAAATTCAATCCTTTTCTGGCATAAATTCAATTTTGGGTTAATTGAAGTCACAATAATCGACATTTGATGCTTTTTTGTATTTGATTGAATATATTACTTTGTGGCAAGGACTATTTCATTTTGTATCTCTATCCCTTGTAATTATCTCCTTCCTGGCACATAGTAAGCAATTAACAATGTTTGTTGAATGAATGACTAGAACAGAGCTAGAAAGATGAAAGAGAACATGAAGCAACAACAAAAAAAGACAAGGATAATAAATTGCTGTTATTTGGGACAAGGATATTCACTCATGTTCCAGTATCATATGATTGCCGAGATTGTTCTTTCTAACCAATTTGGAGGCAACATTGGGGTGGGGGGAGCAGGTAGGAAATCCTTCATGGATATAGGAAAAAAAGGTTTGGGAGTGGGGAAGGGAACTCTCAAACACACCTGATATTAAGGCCTATTGAATTAATTGAACTCTTTGTGTTTGCCACTCTAACAGTAGGGATCTTTGCTCAGCATCCTGTCTATTTCAGGGCTACGAGGCATGTTGGCATACCTCCTGTGCCCAGGTCTCTTTCTTGGGGCTGTTGACTGTCACTTCAAAAATACTAAAATGGTGAGCTTGCTAGAGAGATGTAGTTAATAATTGCTTTAATGAGCAATTACCATAAGGGGATGAGCACTGAAGTCATTATAACTTTTTGATCCTTCAGAAGAAAGGCATTGTGCAAATGTTAGATATCATTAAGTTGATATTGTTTTTATCTTCTGAGGGAATTTCTGCTTTACAAACTTTCCCAGTTAGCTTCTTCTGGTATGTTCTGAGACTAGACTTGGATTACAGTTAACTAGTTTCTGTTACTACTTCAGCTAGTGGAATACCTTGTTGAGGAAGTCTTTTCACCTTTTGGTTTCTGGGTAAAGAAAGGAACAAGAATTTATTAAGTATCTACTATGGGCCAGGTACTGTACTAAGCGCTTCATAAATATTATCCCATTTGATCCTCAGAACAACCTTGGGAGGTAAGTGCTATTAAGATCCCCATTTTACAGTTGAGGAAACTGAGGCATAAAAAGTAACTTACCCAAAGTCATAAAACTAGTAAATGAAGGGGGCAGGGTGTGAAATCAGTCCTTCCTTACTCCAAGCCCAGTTCTCTATCCACTCAGTCACCTAGCTTCCTCAGTGGTTTCTAATGTTCAGAAAACTGACTGTATCATGTAGTAGGACAGTGAGCATGCAGGCAATTGTGTCTCCAAATGAAGAGAATGGGTGTGATGGTAAACTAAAAAAGAGTTAGCACTGAATTTTCTTTGTCTTAGTAGTATTTTAATTAATTAATTTTCCCTTAATTTACATTAGGATTATCTCAATTTTAGTGTACATTTCTTGGTGAAGTAGAAAAATTAAAGGTTAATCTTGTAAAATTCTAACTCTCTCATTTTCCATGAAAGGTCACTTACTAAAGTTGTATGCCTGTGGGATAACATAGTAGAAGGAATTCAAGTCACAAAATGAATTATATCCATTATTCAAAATCATCAGGAAAGTACCTCAGATTTTTCAGAAATTCTAGTCCTTGTGAGAAGAAATTATTTTTCTAACTTGATTTGAATCACCAAATACCTCCTAATTTAAAATATGTATGTATTCTCCAGGGCATCAAATCCATTGAAATAATCTGGTTTGATCATTGTTCCTATTAGAAATAACATTTCTCTGTTAAGAGGACTTGAAATTCTGTCAGTTAAATAACATTAATGAATCCTGGAATCAAAGTTATAGTAATATCTCAAATCCATCATTAGTGCTCCAAATAACAAAAGCTGACATTTTGTGCTCATTTGCAGTCAGCAGGCATTTTGGCAGACAGAATCTAGGAGAGGGTTTCAGAAATTTTTCACAGAGTTGATGGAACGTCTGTACAGTACTTGTTTCTTCGTGAAGAGGAAAGTTTTTTTCACCCGTGTGAATAAGATTAAAATGTGTCTGTGTCTGATCAGCCTGCCCCTAATGCATCTAGGGAAAGACCCTGGTATGATTCCTTTTTAATTTAATTCAATATACAGAAACACATCTAGAATTTAGATAAGTTTTTATTTATATATTTGTTATACTCTATTTCAGAGATGAATGTATGTACAGGTGGATGCACAGATTTTCTTGTCCTTCATTTTATAAAAGAAAAAAATGAAAGGCTAAGGTGAATGAGTGCCATGCCCCAAATTATAAAGCTAAGAATCTTTTCATAGAGACATGCCTATATGTCAATGGACACATAGGACAGGTCAGACCTATTGCAAAATAATCTTTCTGTCTATTTATACTTTTACATTATGTTTTACATAAAGTTTTATTTCCCTAGCTATAGTGCTCCAAAGAAAAGTAAACTTCTCTTCTGTCTTGGAGATTTAATTTCACTAGGGAGAAATGGTATATACATATAGGACACAATATAAGACAATGTATGATTCATTGCTAAGTCAATTTATAGATTAGGTTATTTTAGAATTCACTGGCAAATCAACCAGGACAGGCATGGTTGAAGAAAGCTTAATGAAGAGGGTAAGAATTGAATAGAACCTTGGAAGCTGGAAGGGTTTGAACACATAGAGAAGAAAGGACTCTCCCATGTGCCCCACCCCACCCCCAGGCAATGGAAGCAACAAATATAAACTCGCAGAGGGAATGAGAAAGAAATATGAAAAACAAAGTGTGGGCAGCTAGGTGGCACAGTGAGTAGAGCACCAGCCTTGGAGCCAAGAGGATCTGAGTTTGAATCTGGCCTCAGACACTTGACACACTTACTAGCTGTGTGACCTTGGGCAAGTCATTTAACCCCAATTTCCCTGCCTTTCCCTCTCCAAAAAAAAAGAACAAAGTGAAAAAGTTACTGCTTGGAGTAAAATATTCATTTTGGACAATAATAAGAGATTAGTTTGGAAAGGAAGATAAGAGAGATTTTATGGGGTCTTGAATGACGTCAGGGGATATGCACTCTGTTCTGTAGGCAATGATGAAGGAACTATCAAAGATTTTTGAATGGAGAAGTGATGTGATAAACATGATATTTTGGTAAAATGAACATTGTGGAGTCTGTGCATCCACCTGAACAAAAGAAGAATTTCAGGAAGAACAGAACAGAAGCAAAAAGATGAGTAAGAATGGAAATCATTAAAGTGATACTGATCTGACCGAGGTTGGTTACAGTGGAGACAGAAAAGATCTATGACCATAGAGTTTGTTTAAAAGAAACATCAACAGAACTTGATGATACTGACTTTGGGGAATGGTGGTGAGAGAATGTAAGGCAATTCAGAAGTTTCAAGCCTGGATGAAGTTTAAAATGATGGGACATAGAACTATTCAGTAAGAAACACAAAGTATCCCAAATTTTAGGTCTTGATAGCTGAAAACTGCACTAAGACTTTTGGAATTCACTGGCAAATCAACCAGGGCAGGGGTTTCAAAGCCTGGGGGAAGGCTACCCAGAGTCTCCACACCAACACTCTTCCAATGAGTGAGCCCCAAACACAAGGCTAACCTCAGAGTATATATACACTTCTTCAGGGTCAGAGCGCTTCACCCCTCTGGAGGGTTTCTTGCCTCTTGTGACCTATTTAGCAAAAGGGTGTGGGCCTTCCTACAAACAAAGGCAAGACTCAGTCACAGGCACTTGATTGCCTTAGTGCTCAGAAGCACTCCAAAACAAAAGACAACAAAAAGTCCCGCTTTGCTTGCCATTACAAATCCCAAAAGAAACACTATGGCTATCCCACATGTTGTCAGTAGGATGAATTCAAACTTTGACTTAAAAATCACCTTCCTCTTTTCTCAGTACAGAATCATTCATCAAAGCAACAAGTGCCCTTCATACACACCACAGACTATATATTACTTCTGATTTGCCTATTCTATGATTGGCGTATAAGGGATAAGAACTGGACTTGTGATTTCACTGGGACAGAGAACTGTCATGTGAGAATACTTAAAGGAAGTTGACACTTTCTCTGAAATTTAGGGCCTTGCAGGGTGGCCTAGAGCCCTGAGAGGTTAAGTGAGTTGCACAAACGGGCATTTCTAATATATCTCAAGATCAGCTTCCTACCACCATGCATCTCAAATGGAGGATAAAAAAAGAAGGTCTAAATGATATTAAAATATCTTTTCATGTGTAATAATCATGATGATTAGTTTTACCTGTGCTGGTTTAAAAATAATCAAAAAAACCTTAAAGGATGGCTGTTTGATGTGAAGCAGGACTTTGATGAATAGCCCTTCTTAGGTTTAATGATCTTCAAGATAAAATAAAAAAACCTGTTATTTAGCATTCAAAGGCCTTTGTAACCTGCCCTAACCTCCTGTTATCTTAATACCTGACATCGCACCACATACTCTGAGATTCAATGATGCTGATTTTCTTGCTGTTCCTCAAACAAGATGTTATATCTCCTTACTCCAGACATTTTCACTGGCTGTTTCCCAAGCCTGTGATGCTCCCCTTCTTCATCTCTACCTTCTGGTTCTCTTTAAGTCCCAGGTAAAAACTCATCTTCTACAGAAAGCTTTCCCCCATTCCCCTTAATTTGAGTGCCTTCTCTCTGCTGATCGTTTTTAATTTATCCCATTTATAGTTTCTTTGTACCTATTATATGCATATTGTCTCCCTCATTAGAGTATGAGTTCTTTGAAAGCAAGGACTGTCTTTTGCCTTTCTTTGTATTCTTATCAGTTAACACAGTGTCTGCCATGTTGTGTGGCAGCTGGTGATACGGCGGATGGAACACCAGGCCTGGAGTCAGGAAGACTCATCTTTCTCAGTTCAAATTTGGCCTTAGTAGGCGTGTGACCTTGGGAAAGTCACTTAACTTTGTTTGCCTCAGTTTCCTCATCTATAAAACAAGCTGGAGAAGGAATTACTAAGAAAACCCAAAAATGGTGTCACAAAGAGTCAGACACAGCTGAAACAACTCAACAACAACAGCAAGATTTGTTAATTAACTGATCAAATGTCTTCTGATTGCTTTAAGAAACCTTTCAAATCATTGTGGTCCAAGGATGCCATGCATCTTCTGTTTCTACAGTACCTGAGACCTCAGTGGCTTTCTTTTGAAAGAACATGTGCTGGGGTAGAGTGGTGGTGCAATGGATAGATCTCTGGCCTTGAACTCAGGAGGACCTGAGTTCAATTCTAGCCTCAGACGCTTGCTAGTTATGTCACCCTGGGCAAGCTGCTTAACCCTAATTGTCTCCATAACAAATAGAAAAAGCATCTGTTTGGCTATTTTAAAATTGTTCAGAGGATAGCTCATGATATTCTTTCATAATCCTAATTTTACTTTTAAAATGCTTCAGGTAATACATGAATTTTTCATTATTTTAATGATAACACACTGCACTATCACAAAGTTCCTACAGTTATCCAATGATTCTTACCATTTGCTTCCCTTACTTAGTTGTATCACTTATTTGAAGACTTATGTGGCACTTTACCTGTATTTCAAGCATTAAGTGTATTTTTAGGATTGGATGATTTGGGGTTGGAATTTACCTTAAAGATCATGTAGTTAAACTCAGATGATTCTTTAGATCTAATGCTTTCTAATAGACAGTGTCCTTCAATGATTGCACTACGGATTGTGACAATTTCTTCAAATTCAGTTTCTATCAAGAGATGGACACTCAGTTAACCCACCACAGCATGATCTTTCTGGATTATATTAGGGATTTGGGAAAGTCTTACCCTAAGGAACATGATCTGAAAGCTGCCAAAATGAACAGGAAAATTTTGTGTCAGGCGATAATGAGTGGATTATTTCTATCTATAAACTACATAAGATGTTATTTAGCATATTGTAATTCTGTGCCTATACCATGCCTGGAACAGAGGAAGAAATGAACATTTGAGTTGCTCTCTCTCTTTCTGGAAAAGCATGGAATGCACTAAAAAAATGACTTTTTTTTTCTTTTTTTAAACATGTAACAGATGAGCTATAACTCATGAAATTTAAGGGCTATACAGTATACATGAATGTACAATATTTTAAAATTCATATAAACTTTATGTCAGAACAAGATATATAGGGCATACACTCATAATTGTGATATTTAAAATGTGTCTCTGTCACTGAAATAACTGCACAATTCAGCTCTTCCCACCACTCCCGATGATATGCCCTAATCAATCTAAATCCTTTTTTTTTTCCACCTGTTGGAAATAAAGCCATTTGTAATCTGGTTGATTTTTTTTTTAATTTTCATTGAGTTGCTTGCTACTGGGGAGATAGAGTATTAGGATCTTACTTCTGAACAATACAATACCACTGCAGCCTCAAATTGGTGCTGAACTGCCTTCTTTAAAGTGTGTGTATGTACATGTGTATGTGTGTTTGTGTGTTTCAAATTACCATAGCACCCTTCTCATGCCTCATTTTCTGACTTTTAAGGGAAATTAATGGTAGTCATGACAGCTTTTTTCTACCCCACAAACATATTATAAGAGAGGTGTGAGGTAACGTATATGAAAGTACTTTGCAGTCTCTGAACGTGTCATAAAATTAAAGCTCTTTTTTCTTTTGTTATTGTGTTTCTTTTGTTCAGTCTTAAATTAATCAGAGATATCTTGTGTGTGTTGTGTTGTTTTGTAGATTAGTACAAATTTTAATGTTTATCATTTTTTGTAGTAGTTGCTATGTGTAGAGTATTTAAATGTTTTCAGAGGACTTTATATACATTTATTTCATTTGAAACTTACAACAGCTCTGCAAGGTAGGTGTTATTATTGTTTCCACTATACAAATAAGGAAATTGGGTTTTAGTGACATTAAATGACATTTCTAGGGTTACACAGGTAATAAATGTCTCAGGGAGAATTTGAATCTACTTCCTGAGAGCAAGCCCAGCATGATTTTCACTATGTAATGTGATTTATTAAAGATTAAATTTTCAGTTTTTCTTGGGATCCCACTGGATGATCAAGGCTAACTTTGATATATTGTTATTGCTATATCATTAAAAAATGCGAACTTATTTTTGCTAATTAATTATTTTTAGGCAAAAGATGAACAGGAGTAAATCTTAATTTCAAGATCATAATGCTACCTTACGGATTATAAAATCAGAATGAGGTCCTCAGAGGTCATCTTATCCAATCCCCTAATTTCAAAGATGAGGAAAATGAGGCACAAATCCAGCTTCTCTGACTCAGGTCATACCTTCCACAAGATCACCTTCTTTCTTTAAGCTTTTAAAGATTCCTTACCTGTTAAAGGAGATGATTGGGCTATTCAGCTCTAAAAAGGTCTTTTCTAGTTCTAATTTATGATCCTATGAGTTTTGTGTCTCTTTAATTCTATGTTTTTCTTTAACTCTTAAACAATATATTAAAAGCACTTCCTGAAAATGTTTTGAGAGACCAGTAAGAGAAATTTCTTTCCACCTCAAAATAGATATCTGTATATAAAAAGCAGTTTAAAGCCAATTTTGTTGGTGTAAAGCATAGTTCTATTCTGTAGACTGAGCATAAATATTTCAGTTAACAAATTGGTCTTCTCTGTCAGCAAAACACAAGTAGCTACTTTTAGTCTCTCTCATGAACAAATTGTAAACAAGGTAAGTAGCCACAGTCTTCGTCACTGAATTCGAACTCTTTAGTCCTGTCAGCTAATAAAAACAACTCCCAGCTTAGAAGGAATTTTTCCCCCTTTGGTGCCATTCTTCATATACTGCACTTTTGGTTGAGGGTCTGTCTTGATGTCTGTTTCAGCAATAAATATTTTTCCTCTACCAAATGACAAGCATGTAATTGACAGCCTTATAAATGCCATCAACAAAAAAGCTATTGACTGTCTCCTCCAGTTTTCTATCATCAATTATCTTTCTATTCAGAAAACCCATAAAATATTCAGATCACTATGTAATAAAACACTGTGGGATGTATGTCACTGTGAGATAACATATGTTCAGCGGCAAATGTTCAATGACCTAGGAAGTGTCTCTTCCTGAAGTAACACATGCCTTGGACAATCTTAACAGAAGTTTTGAAGTGGTAACCAAAACACGCTTCCTTCCATGACAGATGATGCATCCTGTCATTAAAAAAAAAGTGATTTAATCATTTCAACGAAATTTTCTTTGACATAAAATTATTTTTTTTTACTAAGTTTATGCACTCTGCACCTGATTTCATATCCCTTTCACGTACTAGCAATGTAGATGTGAGGATGCAAGATAGGATAGGAAAAGGATATACAGGCAAATTCTGTCTAGCTAAAAATAAGAATAATTAATGCCCAATTTACATAAAAGTATAAAAATTGACACAAGTAACCATATGACACCGTCAAGCTTTTAACATATCTCTGGCAAGCACATGTTAGAAGGGGATAATTGAAGACCTGCCCCCTATCATTGACTTCTTTTTTTTCTCTTGGTCAAATCACTTAATCTCTATGTCTGTTTTCATGTCTGAAAAATGGTGAATGGGAAAACTATAATGACCTTTGTCTATGTTGCTGAAGAAGATGAAGAATGTAATAAAGAGACAACATAGTATACTGGGACATGTTTTGGATTAGCCAGAAGAAAGGGCAGTGCATAGAATGTTGGACCTAGAGTCAGGAAGACCTGAGTTTAAGTAGGCCCTCAGATACTTACTAGCTGCGTGACCATTGGCAAGTCCCTTAACTCTGTTTACTTCAGTTCCTCATCTGTAAAAAATTATCTGGAGAAGGAAATGGCAACTCTAGTATCTTTGCTGAGAAAATCTCAAATGAGGTCACAAAGAGTCAGACACAACTGAAACACCTGGAAAGCAAGTCAGAAAACCTGGCTTCTAATATTGAAACATGTATTTAGTAGCTTTGCAACATAATATGACGTCGTCCTTGAACTGGCTGCATTCTAGAGGTTCTCTTTACCATGCCCTAGAAATTACTTCATCCTTGGAAGCATATTCCTGCCCTGGAAGTCACACGTTGGAAGTACACATTAGCCTTTTGTACTCTGATTGGATGGCTCTTCCTCAAACCTCCATTTAAAGGGAGCACACAGGCCAGCCATGTCTTCATTCCTCACTGGGCTGCTCTCTGGGTAGTACCCTTGGAGCTTTGAGTTGCCCCTCCCAACATCCCACCCCTACTCCCTTCTTAGCAACCTTTTATATGTTGTCTTCCATATAGGGACATAAGATCTTAGAAGGCAGGCACTGTCTTTCTTCCTATTGATAGTAAGTGCTTCATAAATGTTTGTTGACTGACTAACCTCCTTGAGCTTTAGTTTACTTAACTGAATATAAGTGGGGCTTGCTTTGTGCATTCCCAGATCACTTAATATGGAAGCGGCCACTTGGAAAATGTTAGGGATCTACTTCTAGGAAAAGCGGGTGGAGTAACCTGCTTGGTTCATCTAACTGCATTGCTAGAACAGGCTGGATCTTTGAAACTGGAAGACTGAGATAGTCCTTGGAATCCAGACAAGGTGAAGGTTAACTCTCAGTGGTGAGGGGGGAAGGGCTTCCTTTTCTCTTTCCCCTCTCCTTTTAGGCTCCAAGCCCCAGAGAAATGGCCTGGGATCCAGGAGTCTGAGGCATAATGACCTTGGAGCCAAGATTCTAGAGGGGATATTTTAGCCAACCAGCCTGGTAGAGAAACCTAGAGAAATCAGGATGCTTTTTCCTTCCTTCCTTCCTTCCTTCCTTCCTTCCTTCCTTCCTTCCTTCCTTCCTTCTTTTCTTCCTTCCTTCCTTCCTCCTTTTCTTCCTTCCTTCCTTCCTCCCTCCCTCCCTTCCTTCCTTCATTCCTTCCTGACTTGCTTTCCTCTTTCCCTCCTTCTTTCCTTCCCTCTTTTCATCTTTCCTTACCTCTTTCTCCCTATGGGAGAACCTTGGGGAAGGGGTGAAATGGCTTTCAGGTGATGGGGACTGAGGTAGTCAAGTATTACATGTATAATGAATATAGAGTACTGACGTAGATGATCTCTAAGGTCCCCAGAAACTTTAAGATCATATGAATCTCCTCCTCCTCCTCTTTCTCGTTCTTCTTTTTGTTCCTCTCCCTCTCCCTCTCCCTCTTCTTCTTCTTTTTCTTCTTCTTCTTCTTCTTCTTCTTCTTCTTCTTCTTCTTCTTCTTCTTCTTCTTCTTCTTCTTCTTCTTCTTCTTCTTCTTCTTCTCCTTCTCCCTCTTCTTCTCCTTCTCCCTCTCCCTCTCCTTCTCCCTCTCCCTCTCCCTCTTCTTCTTCTTCTTCTCCATCTCCTTCTCCTCCTCCTCCTCCTCTTCCTATTATTATTGTTAATTTGCTAACATTAAGATTTGCAAAGTGTCTCACATATATTATTTCATTTGATCCACTTAGCTGCTAATTCGTATCCCCATTTTACAGATGAGGAAACTGATAAGGAAGAGAAGTTGAGTGAGTTACCCAGGACCACACAGCTAGTTAAGTGTCTGAAGAAAAATTCAAACTCAGGTCTTCCTGACTCCACGATCTTTATTTACTATGCCATCTTATATGGAATTTTGCTCTCTGGATGAATTGCCACATGTCATTTTAAACAGTACAGTACTTTAAACAATCTTAATAATTCAATGGATCATGTTAAACCATCCACAACCATTTATTAAATGCTTACTATGTTCCAGACTACCCAGGTAAATGATTAGGTTCTGTTATATTCATTATTTTTTACACAATAAATAGAAAAAAAACACCATCAAGGGAAATACTTCAATAAAATGTATGGGGGAGAAATGTAGTTCATGCAGCCTGGCAAAATGCTGAGGCATTTAAATTTCTTTCTTACCCTTATTTTTAAAGGAGTGTTTCATATACAGCATCACATCAAAACAGCTTGGAAAGAAAAATCATGATTTAAAAGGTCCCACTAAAAATCTTTCTGCTCTAGGCTGTGCTATAAAAATGTCATTTTACTGGGACTAGTCATGACATGCTTGGTCATGCGGTGCCAGCAAATCTTAGTGGTGGGTTTCACCTTGGAAAAGCAAATGGAACAAAGTAGGAGACTTCCTATGTAGCATCATTAGATGGAGGCCAAGGAGAACCCCCTCCAGTTCACTTAAAGCCATTGCCCAATATTTGTCACATGCCTGAATTTCCCACTATAGATTTATTCCTTTTAAATCTCATCGACTTAAATAAAGCAATACAATACATTAGGCACCCCTATTAAAACATAGAAAGAAGCTATTATGAGCTAATAACTTATCAGGGATCACTTTAGGGACTAAGAATAAGTTTTGTTGTTCAGTTGTTTTCAGTTGTGTCTGACTCTTTTGTGACCCCATTTGGGTTTTTCTTAGCAAAGATACTGCAGTTATTTGCCATTTCCTTCTCCAACTCATTTTAAACATAAAGAAACTGAAGCAAACAGTATTAAATGACTTGCTCACGGCCACAAAGCTAGTTAGTGTCAGGCCAAATTTGAATGTAGGAAAATGAGTCTTTCTGACTCCAGGTGAGGTGTTCTATCTACTGTGCCACCTAGCTGCCCTCTGTATGAATAGACATATACATGAAAAAAAGGAAGCAAGAAGGCAGCGAGGAGAAATTTCTCCAGCTCCACAATTTTGTATCAAGCCGCTGCCAAGTATGTTCATTTACCACCTCTAAGGTCGAGAAAACTGGCCCCTTACAAAATAAGTACAAAATGGACAGAAACAGAGTGAATAGGTCAGAGTGAAAATGTAAGTGCTGAAAAATTCTTTTGTGACACAAAAGAAAATTTTCCTTTCAAAATACCTTATTTTTTTCCACAGGTCTTTTTATTGTGGTAGAATTATGATTCTTTATTTCAAAGAGTTTAATATTACTACCTTCTGTGAAGGAGTGTCTACCCTTATATCAATAAAAACTTTATGGTACTCTACACAATAACCAATTTCCCTGTCATACAAATATATCTGTATATTTATTTTTTTACCACTAGAAATACTAGAAGATTGTGCAGCCTTTTTTTCAGAACAAGTGTCAGTAAAAGAAAGTTCAGTGAGTTTGCAATAGTAGGGTCCTAAAAGACTTCGTAGTTTATTGCACTTTTTAATACTATTTTTTTGTTTCCTGAAGTCTGCCTCATCATTTGCCTAAGAAATAATAATGTCATTGATATAGACTTATGATCTACAACTGCAGAGTCAAGTTGGTTTGTAATATATAATAGTTTACAATTTAGGCTATGGTTTAAGAAAATAAGCAGTGTGTAGAGTGGTTAGCATGGCCACATAAAATATGTGGCATATAAATTGTCCCCACATATCATATATAATATGTACTACTCTTCCACCACAAAAAGGACATGTCTTCCAGCAACCAGTTTTGGGATTCTGATCCTTACCAACCATCTGAGGTTGGTGCTGAAGAGCTCATGAAAATTCCTTCCCCACCTCGAACACTCCAGTTACCCACTAGATGAATTGTTCTGCCAGGACTTGCAGGAAATTTAAGTGTCTATTTTGTTTCCTACTTCTTCTCTATGACTAATAGAATGGGCACTCATAAAAAAAATGAGGGAAATCACAGACAGGAGAAGAAAAAGAGAAAAATAAATTCAGAGAATACATTATATTTTTCATCCTATTAGTATAGGGTTAATCGGATGACGGGTGTGTGTGTGTGTGTGTGTGTGTGTGTGTGTGTGTGTGTGTATGAGAGGTCATGGGATGTACAAATCAGTAAAAACTTGTGAGTATTTTCTCCTGAGTGTGGCTTCATTATCTGCCCTCTTTTAAAGGAAATGTGTTAGCTACACAAATAGTAGTGCCTTCTAGATTTATAAACATGTTTCTCTATAAATGTGGTAGACCATGCATAAATATGCTTGTTTTTTGTCAGTTTTTATTATTTCATTGTGGTGAGAACTCCCATTGTAGAAATTACCTCCCTGACACAGATCTGCAAATCTTCCCTAGATTAGAATATGATAGAATTACCTAGGGCACTGAGATATTAAATGACTTGCCAATAGGCACTTCTGTCTGAGTCAGAACTTGAACACAGGTCTTGCTGGTTCCAAAGAGGACTTTTGATTTATGTACCATGCTGTCTTTCATAAGCATGGTAGCCACATAAATATTTTCTGTTATGTTAGCTTTCTAAAAATGTGGTTTGTTTAAATAGTTAATCTATACTGACTCAAGATTAGCTCTCTAAATATTTCAGACCATGTTAACTAGGTAAGTGTGATAGTTATAAAGTTGTTAGGTCATGTTAGCTATATAAATATGTCTTGCCATGACATGAAAATACTAGGTCATTTTGGTTGTATAACAATTTGGTGTATATGTGCGTTATGCCAGGTCACATAAATAAAGTCAAATATATCTTTAGGATGGTGGGGCACAAGAGAAAGTCCTTAATCTCCCACTACATTTGCAAGTATAAAGTCTCTAGTAAATAGTATGTATAATTCAAGAGCCCATTCTAAATATGCAAATGAGTCTCTAGGGTTGCCATGACCTAACACATTGAACTCTGACAATTCGATTGGAATGTCCTAGAAAATTGTCTACATTTTAAGGTGACATCAGATCTTACAAAGTACTATTTTATTTGAAACTGCTATGCTTTGGAAAGAGAAAGTGATTTAGATATTGCTCTATTTAAGTAACATTTTCTGCAATTTCTAGGATTTGGGATGAGATTCTTTCCTGGTTTATGTTCAGACAGCTGCCACTGAAATTTGCTGAGATTTTGCACATTCTCAGCCAGGAAAACTGTCTTCTTCTTCTTTTAGCCATCTGAGAAATTATATAGGCTCTGTGATCTAATTCGTAACTCTTCTTTTTTTTTGAGTTATGCTATTCTTTCCTACCCCTACAATGCCCTACTCTGACTCCTCACTTTGACATATAGGTGACCTGGAATATTGAAGACATTTCTGGTAGACCAAAAAGTGTGATACATTCTACCATGCTAGAAAGGCTTTGAGTATAATCCTGGAAACTAAAACGTCTGCTTTCCCAAGACCAGATTAGTTAAGTGTAGGAAAGCTCATCACTAGTTGGGTGACCTCTTGCTAATGAATCCTTCAGCCACAGCAACCCTGAAAGCAAAGAAAAATATAAATTTGCTCACAATCTTGTGTACCCTTCTTTTCTTCTGCCATTATGATGGTAGAGTGGCAAGAAAGAGGACAGAGAATACATTATGAATCACACTGTTTTTAGTCCATCTATACATTTTAACTTGGCTGTTGCTATTCTAAATGTGAGATCCTTGTCCAGTGGCCAGTGAGTGTACAAGAGGGAAAGGATCAAATTAATTTGGCATTCTTGGTATAAATGAAACCAAAAGAAAGACAGAATTTTCAAATGAATCAAAATATGGCTCACAGGATGAGACAAAGGAGCTGACAGAGTTGGTTTTATCATATTACCAAAGGCAACAAGAAACATAATTTCCTAAGGTACACAGTCATTTTGTATTGTAGTGCTCATTATACATATTTACAAATAGATCTTGCTGAAAACTGCAGTGAATGTAGCAGTTGAAGAAGAAGAAGAAGAAGAAGAAGAAGAAGAAGAAGAAGAAGAAGAAGAAGAAGAAGAAGAAAAAGAAGAAGAAGAAGAAGAAGAATCTATAAAGAACATTTCAAGTTAAATCTATATATACTTTAATACTCAATGGAAAAAGTAAGGGTAGACTTTTAGGTCATGTGACCAACAAGATTTTTTTTTTCTGATCATCACAAACTCTCAGACCTCTCCAAAACAGAAATTATGTACTAAAGATAAACCATTCTCATGGTCTAAGACATTTAGAACCCAAAAGGCTTTTTTTTAAAATTGAACTCATACCTACCTCAAAATTGTTTAGCAATCCTTGCCCCATTGCCTACCATACTATTGTCAATGAGGTTGCATTAGCTGTCCCAAGAACTTGACCTATGGTTTTGCAATAAAGCCCAGTACTATACCTTAGTTCCTGTTCAGTCTTTCCAGTGCCATATATATCCAAGATCCAGACTGTAGAAGTTTGCTGGGTCCTCAACAGCAAGAACATTTGCTTCTTCAATATCCCAATAAAATAGAAATGCAGGAGAGGGTAAAAGAAGAAAGCAGCCAAAGATAGTAAAAGCAATAGAATGAAAGTAGGGAGACTGGTAAGAGCCTTCTTTCTAAAAGTACACAAGGAGACAGACTGAAGGTAGAAGACAAAAGATGTTAAAAATGTAGAGGCAAAGCTGGGATATTATGGGCAGAACCTGGGGACACCTTGCCTACAGGTGAATCAATATTTTGTGTGGGACTGTGTTACAAAATGGGGAGGGGTTGCAAATGGGCAGGGTGGAGAACAGAATTTACATCATGCTATTTGACAAAGATAAAATAAACATTCAAAAATAAAAAAGGGATGAACAAGGAAATTATTATACTAAAAGGATTCAGAGATAACAAACTAATATTGATAAGAAACATATATGTTCCAAATGCCTTAGGATTCAAATGCATAATGAAATGTTAACTAAGCTATAAGAAGATGCAGATTGTAACAAGAGACTTCAATACGCTTCTCTCAGTTTTGGATAAATATCATAGAACGATAAACAAAAGGGTAATATGGAACAAACAACATAAATTTCTGGAGAAACTAGAACTAAAAGACACAATGTCTTCTAAATGGGACCACGAAAGAATATAGCTAGCTAGATATAGATGGATAGCTCTAGATAGACATGATATAGGTATGTATATATATATATATATATATATATATATTTTACATATCTACATATCTATTTCTCTTTATCAATATCTATATTAATATCTATTTCTATTTATCAGCACAAAATGAAACTTTTACAAAAATTGACCCATGTTAGGGCATAGAGATATGGCAAACAAATTTAAAGAGGGAAGAAGAGTAAATACATCTTTTATAGACTATAATACAATAAAGATAGCCATTGGTTCAGGGACCACAAACAAAAATACAAACCCAAATAGAGACATAACAATGACATCCTAAATAATGAGTGAGTCAAATAACAAATTATAGGAAAAATAATAATTATGTGAAAGAAGATAATGATGAAACAACATACCAAAATTTCTGGGATGTACCTCAAACAATCCTCAGGAAAAAAATAACATCTCTACAAATATATATTAACAAAATAGAAAAGGAGAGATGTAATGTAATTAGGGTGGGACTTTTTTGTTTTCTCTTTTAGAATGCTCAGGTAATCAAGTACCTTTGATGGGTATTGCCTTTCAAATGTAATGGCAAGCAAAGTGAACTTTTTGTTGTCTCTTTTTTTTCATTGAATCAAGAGTCTTTGACCTGCTTAAGAAAAAAAAAAAGCCTAGTTCACATAGGTTTGAGTCCCATGGTTGTGATGCCCTTTGACCCTGAAGAAGTATATAGAAACTCAGTGGTTAGCATTTTACCTTTGGGGGCACAGTTATTGAAAGAGTGCTGGTGACAAGACTGTGTAGCCATTGAAACAGCCCCCTCCACCCCCAACTGGCTTTGAAAAACCCAGATGTTGGTGTTCCTCTGGTAACTATGTGTTGTGATTTGGTCTATTTATGTTGTCTCTGTAATTTCTGTTTGTATTTGCTCTGAAGTTCAGGGTGCTAACTTTTTCCCCTGAACTAAGTGAATGATATATGTATGTCTAATTGAAGTGAGATTGTAAACCCCTTAAAGTTACTTTCCTTAGAAAAGCAGATCAAAGAACCTGTGCTGGCAGCCCTTCTGTGTGCTGGTCTTGCTGTTGGTCTTTCACCCCTACAACAGCAGCTAGCAACATTGTTGTTACAAGAGATTAATGAACTGATACACATTTTTAAAAAGAAAGCTAATAAAGAAATAAACACATAATAAGCACAAAAGACATTAAAAATTAGAAGGTAAATAGATAAAATGGAAACAAAAAAGCATAGAAATTGTAAATAAAACTAGTTTCTTTGAGAAAAAAATGATAAAATTGATGAACATTTACTAATCTGATTTTTAAGAAAGGTAGAAAAATTAAATCAACAAAATATCAAATGAACAAAATAAAATCACAATAAAATCAGAAGACATGCAAAAGAATAGTCAGAACATATGTTGCACAATTATGTGCTAATAAAACAGAGAACACAAAGGAAATAGAGGAATATTTTCAATAATATAAAATACCCAAGCTATCAGAAGACCAGAGAGATATCTTAAAGAACCTAGCCTCAGAAAAGGAAATAAATCTAGTTGTAAAGGAATTACGAAAGAAAAATTCCTGGTATTGATGGTTTCACAGGCAAATTCTATGAACATTTTAAAGAAGAATTAGTAGCTATCATTTACAAATTATTCTCAAAGATTGAGGAAAAAGTCACCCTAATTGTGGAAAGATAAAACAGAGAAGGAAAACTATAGACCAATGTAATTAATGAATAGTAGCACAAAAATTTTAGACCAAACCATGTCAAAAAGAGAGCCAGCAATTTATCCAAGAAATGATTCATTATGAATAAGTAGAATTTATACCAGAGATGCAAGGATGGTTCAGCATTAGATAATTAAACAAAATAATAAATCATACTAAAAACTAAAATATTCAAAGCCACATGATTATCTCAATGCAGAAAAAAAAAACTTTGAAAAAGTATAGCAGTCTTTTATGCTAAAAAACCCTAAAAAGTTTAGATACAGAAGGGACTTTTTTAATGCAATAAAAAAGTATCTAAATGAAACCAAAAGGTTTCATATGCAAGGAGGACACTGTAGAAACTTTTCCAATAACTTCAGGAATAAAGCAAGGATGGTCTGTCTCCCTATTATTATTTGATATGGTTCCTGAAATGTTAGCAATAGAAATAAGACAATAAGAAAGAAATTAGAGGCATAAAAAAAGGTAAGGAGAAGATAAAATTATTCTTATTTGCTAATGATATGATGATATCTTTGGAAAGTCCTAGCATTCAAATTACCAAATGGATATTTTAGAGAACTTGCTAAAATAATAACAAAATGAATTTAAAAGTAAAATATCTGGAACATCAAGGGAAATGATGTAAAGAAACAGTGACAAGTGGGAGATAGTACTTCCAGATCTCAAACTATATTATAAAGCAGAAGTCATCACAACCATTTGGTATTGGTTAAAAAATAGAGAAATAGATCAATGGAAAAGACTAAATAAGGGTGAATCAGAAACAATGGAACTCAATAAGTCAATATTTGTTAAATTACCTAGGGGGAGAAAAATCTTCTTATTTGATTAATACTGCTGGGAAAACTGAAAGGCTTTCTGGTAGAAATTAGATTTAGACTAACATCTTTTTAGAGGTGTCAAACTTCTGCTCCAGAGCCATCTTAAAATGTAACTGGGAAATGTTTGTAAGAATAAATAAATATATAACATAGATAATTTAGAAAACATAGATAATAATTTAAATTGAGATTTTCTAAGTCAACATGTGACAGCAAAGATCCATTTCTATTTGAATTTGAGACCATTGTCTTATACCACATTCTACAATGCATCTTAAATAGATGTGACCTTAATATTAAATATCATACTATAAAAAATTTAGAAGAAAATCAGATCACATGCATCTCATAGCTTCGGCTAGGAGGTGTTGTTGTTGTTGCTTTTAACTAATCCAGGGATAAAGGCAATTACAAAAGATAAAATAGACAAGTTTGATTACATAAAACTGGAAATTTTCTGAAGAGATAAAACTAATACACCTGGGATAAAAAGGGAAATGGTCAAATTGGAAAAAAAAATCTTTATATAAAATTTCTCTGATAAAGCTTTGAGATATATTGGGGAGGAGGGGGGAGAGAGATTCTGTCTATAAACCTATATGTAGAATCTACCTATATATCTATATTTATCTATATACTCATTCCTCAATAGATAAATGGTTGAAGAATGAACAAACAGCTCTCAAAAGATTTACAAAGTACTTACAACCACATGACAGAATGCTCCAAATTATTAATGAATAATGCAAATAAAAACATCCTTGAAGTTTAATTTGGATGCCTCAAATTTGTAAAGATAAGCAAAAGCAATAGCCAATGTTAGAGGGTGTAGATGGATTGGTACATTGAAAAGTTGGTGGAGTTGTAAAGCAAAATTTTGGAAAGCATTTTGGAATTATGCAAGTAAAGTCTTTGAGCCAGAGACTACATTACTGGTTTTATATACCCCGAGGAAGACATTGATAAGAAGAAATGTCTCATATCAACCTACAGTGCTTTTTCCAAAAAAAAAAAAAGACACACACACACACAGAACGAGAGAGAGAGAGAGAGAGAGAGAGAGAGAATAAATGCAGGGGGGAATATATTGGAAAGTAGGCATGAGTTAAGAAGGAATAAGAAATATCAAAAACTGATAGATTAACAAAAATATATCTATATACTCTGAATATATCATTTGAGAAAAGAATAGAAGAGGCAGAGCCAAGATGGGAAAAGGTGGAATTCACCTGAGCCCTCCTAAATTCACCTGTAAACAACATTAAAATAATGCCTCAAAATGAATTCCGGAGTGGCAGAATCAAGGGGTGAAGGATGAGAAGCAAAGGATGGGGTGAAACAATTTTCTAGCCAAATACAACTTGGAAGGTCAGGCATAAAGGTCTGTCTTACTGGGGTGAGAGTGAAGCACTGTCCAGTGCAAGCTGTGCCAGAGCAGGCTGCACCCAGAAAGCCAGCAGCAAGCCATGGGAGTGACTGAATCAGTGACAGTAGTTTCTGGAGCTCTCAGCCTATAGACAATAAGAAGGCAGACAACTGATCTGAAGGAGATTACAGAGGACCTTTTATTGGCACTGAAAGCAGAACTCAGTTGCATTGCTTATATACAGTTCTAGGTCACGGTCCCAGGGCAAGAAGGAACACTAGAAAGAGCAGGGAACCTGATAGCAGTTCCAGGGAGGAAAAGAGTACTTATAGTCATTCACAGATCAGAGCACAGGCCAGGAGAGCAGTAACTACACCCCTCCTTAGATCGTATCACCTTGGAAGAACTGAGGACTTGAAGACCCCCAGAGCTAGCTCTGAAAACAGCAGCACAAAATAATGAATCTTGGAACAGTGTCACCTCAACTCTGGGAGCAGAGTCCAATTTTGACATAAAGCTAAAAGTCAAGAAATATGCTAGAAAAAATGAGCAAACAGCAAAAAAAAGAACTTTACAAGAAAAAAGAATAGGAAGGTCTTGGCCATGGTGTTAACAGAATAACTTCAAACACACACACACACACACACACACACACACACAATGAAACAGATCATATTTTAACAAGAAATGATTCATTACTGTTGTGAGTGGTTTCTGAGTCAGTGGTCTATGTATAGTCAGACCACTGACTCATAAGAGTAAAAATAAAAATTAGTACCAATCTAAGAGAAAGCATAAAGAGGAATACATATAGTTTGTAATGGAAATAACTTAATCCTAACCTATTTGATCAAATTATTGATAATAACAAAGTAGACAGTGGATGGGGAAAATGATGTAGATATATAGACTAAAATTATTTCAAATGGAACCTTAACTGATATAAAGCAATTACCACAAGGGATCAAAAGGGTCCTAAAAGTATGTGTCAGCAAATACTTGACCCACTTACCCAGTGGAGGTAGAAATACTAGTCAGGAGACTCACTAGTCTAATTGCATAAAATTATCAATCCTCATGTGAGCCTGAATTTCTTGAAAGGAAATGAATGACATGAAGACTTGTGGAAGTAGGGAAGTTCTTCCTTTTGATATTTATGTTCTAGAGCCCTGGGTACCATTAAAGAAGCCATAAAGTTTTCTTTTAGCCAAGCGATTTAGTGAACTGATATGCAAATAAAGAGTCCTTCCTTGGATTTTAGTCAAAAAGAATAAATTTATTTATTTATTAACTTTTGTTTTTGCTATGATGTATCTAAACATACACTCAAATTCTAAAGTCTAAGGTTAAATTGTAAAGAAGGTGTTCATTTACATATGTACAAATCAGATCTAAATTTTATTTTGTAACTTTGCTGTGTATGTCCAAATAAATGTACAGGTACAGAATAACTTTAAGTCCTGCCATAATCCTAGGCTGTTCGTATACTTAATAGTTTTGGGGTCTGATTTTGAATACAGCTAGTTTGGGACAGGGTTGGAGAGTTCATCCCTTTGTAGCTAGACAAAAGTTGAGAATAGATGAGGTTGATTTAGAGGCACATGTGTAGGTTTTCCCCAAAACCTCCTCAAGATCAGCATTCTATAAATGGAAACAGGAAGCAAGCTCAGCTGATGCTATTAGAAGAAATAATATGAGACTGGATTGGATATGGTCATTTAATCATTGGAAGGTACTTTACAGGTCATTGTTCCAATCCTCTTGTTTTCCAGATGAGGAAACAAGAGGTCCAGAGAGAAATGATTTGCCAGTCTTATCATCCTTCTGGAAATAGATGCTAGTCGTTCTGAATAACTTTGAAATTGCATGATGTGGGAGACACTGGCACAGGACTGCCTACCATGGTCTTTCATCAAAGAAGCTCCTGGACTACATGAGCAAAGCTGTGTTGAAGTAGTTCAAAAGAATAGCAAAATGTGCAAATTTAGAGAATCCACCCCAAATGTTCACATGGATTACTTGTGCCCAACCTGTGGCAGAGCATTCTGAGCTCATATTGGTCTGATCAACTACAATTAGACACACTGTAACTTGACTCTAACATAATGATGTTATTTTGGTCTTTGAGAATTAAGGACAAGAACTACACTTGCTAAGTGTCTATGGCAGAATTTGAATCCAGAGTTTCCAGACTCTAAGCCTAGCACTTGATTCATTACATACCATGCTGCCTATGTAGTGGCAAATGTGTTGGTTCATGAGACATATAGATGGATCTGAACTTTGGCAATGCCCTCTCACACATATGACATAATTAGCACTCAAGGGAAAAGAAGCAGGATAAAGCAACTTTAGCATCACTGTCACATACTTCCCAGCTTCAATTTTTTCCTCACACAATTTTCTCATTTCAATCTACATACCATTTGCAATGTGTCTGTTGACTTTTCTTTAACACTCTAATAATGCCCTACTGTCTTTATGACAAAATTAGCTATATCCATCAATCTTTCAACAAACATCATCAGTTTTAATATTTCTTGAGCCCTAAACATTCTCCATAGAATAATCAATCACTCCTCTCCCAAACTGTTTCTCAATAGTATAAATCCAGGCCTAGTTTCTTTCCTGAACCATAATCCCACACTACCAAACACTTAGTGGACAAATGTGCATATCAATCTTAACATATCCAAAACAGAGAAATCACTGACTTCCTCCTCACCTCAAATCCTTCCATTTCCAATTGGGAGCACCACCATCCTTTTAGACACCCAGGTTCACGGCATTGGATTCTTGTTCAACACCTCACTTTCATTCACCTATCAGACACATTTTACTCCCTTTCATTTCTTAAAATTTCTCAGACATAATATAGCCCATCTGCAGCTTCTGTTCCTTTGTACTGGCTGTTCCTTGTGTTTGGAATCCTCTATCCCTTCATCAGCACCCTGGATTCCTCCTTTCTTTAGGAGGACATTCTAACTCCCTCCAGCATTGCATTCTCAAATTCCCTCTCATTTACTTACTGTCTGATTTGTATGTAGCTAATTATTTGTATCTTGTCTCACTATTAAAATAAAAATGTGAGTCTGTGCATGCATATGTATGTACATGCGTGTGTGTGTGTGCATGTGTGTGTGTGTGTGTGTGTGTGTGTGTGTGTGTGTGTGTGTGTAATGTAAATTATAAAACAATACAACTCTGGTTGTCCGAGAATCCAGTAAGCAATCCATGTCACACACTTCTTTTGAGTATTAAGGTTTTAAAAGCTAGAAGGAACCTTAGAGATTGCCTATCCCAAATCCTACATTTTACAAGTGAGGAAGTTGAATACAGAAAAGTTTCATTAACTTACACATAAAAGCTGGTATTTGAAAATAAGTCCTCATACTCCTTAAGGACTACTCATATGCTCATTTGTTCTTTCTTTGATTAGCTTGCCTCCACGTATTTTTTTTTACCTGGAGCTGAATCAGGGGTTTCCTTGAAACCTTGGACTTATGTTTGTGACTTTTCACCCCTCTCTGAGGCTTCACTTGTTCACTTTACCACAAATAGTCTCAGAGTGATGAAATTGTTGTTAAGGGGAGATGGAGAGGTTGGGTGGCAAGGGCTGATTTATAAACCTGCTCTGTGATCTTCTCCAGGTTCTGTATACAGCAGAGAAGGAAAGAGGGAAGCAAGGAAGGAAGGAAGGAAGGAAGGAAAGAGGGAAGGAAGGAAGGAAAGAAGGAAGGAAGGAAAGAGGGAGGGAAGGAAGAAAGGAATGAAGGAAGGAAGGAAAGAGGAAAGGAAGGAAGGAAAGAAGAAAGGAAGGAAGGAAGGAAGGAAGGAAAAAGGAAAGGAAGGAAGGAAGGAAAGAAGAAGAGAAGGAAGGGAGGAGGGAGGGAGAAAGGGAGAAAGGGAGGGAGGAAGCTAGAAGAGAAGATCCTATGATGCTTGATACTGTATAGTGTATTCTGTTTATATTTTCCTATAAAAAATTCAATGCATGTGATGCACATGTTTAATAGTACTTACAATTTTTTTCATAAGACCTTTATCAGTTCCTTAAAAAGCAATGCAAGATTTACTATTATAATTATACCCCAAAGCTATATAATTCACTTTCTGTAGACTGTGTGCTTGGATTGAACAATGCATTAATCAATGTGCCCCCGGATGTCTTTTTGTTGTTATTGTGAAAATGTTACTTTGGTCATAATTCCATCATTTTTCCATAATTCATCCACTACATTATCCAAAAAGCTCTTTCTTTCTCAGAGAAGCGATTGTGAGAGATGATTCACATAACAAAAGCCACTTCATAGGATACTAGGTGCTATGGATGAGAAATATGGCTAGCAATGTAGTTGAATCCTTCTTCTTTGGGGGCATGTAGTCAGCATCAAAGTAAAGTGAAGATGTGACAAATTTAACAAATATTTATTCTGTGCCTGTTATGTGCAAGGAAATGAGAATAAAAAATTTTAAAAATCCTGAAGATCAAGATTCTTTCTTTTTTCTGAGAGCAAGGGAGGAAAGACACAATATGTATTTTCTCTCCTGATAGAATGTAAGCTCTTAGAGGACAAAGACTCTTTCATTTTTGTCTTTGTATACCTAGCCCTAGCACAGTAGCTGTCACATGCTCGTTGCTTGATTAAATGCAAAAAGAACTAGAGGGAAAATGTTTCTCTGTATTATAGACTCATTGAAAATTAAACAGGGGATGAATTTGGGACATAAACTTTGAAATACAGAGTTTTCCAACTAGATACTAAATCCTTTCATCTACATCTTGCTGCTGATTCCCCTCCTTTCCCTATTGAGCTCATTCAGTAATGTCTTTCTCTATATGCAGAATAGACCTTCTTTTTTGTCACATTTAGCCACCTCTACCAGCTTTCTTCCTTGTTTTACTTGCCTTTGACAACCAAATTAAACTCTACTTCTAAGCACTCCTATTCCCCCTACCCCTCACAAATACCAAGCTCTGTGGGGTTTTCTAGTGGTTTGGGGGGAACAAAAAGGTTTTGCCTTTCTTTTATCTGTCACTCAAACAATCTTTAGAATATCAGTTAGATATTAAGTTTTTCGTGGCGCTCTTCCTCAAATAATTCTGAAATTGTATCATTATTAAAGAACTTTGTCATTAAGAAAAATGAAATGAATATAAGTGCAGAACTAAAGATATACACATTGCTTGTTAGAAGCACCTTGGTGCAATTGTTTATTATTTCAATTTGACTTTAATTAGCTATGTGGGAAATGCATTGAGTACATTCCTAAAGTGTTTATTCAATCCATCTATTCAGTAGTCTCAAGGGTCAAGGTTTCTGCTTTAGTGCTATATCCATGCTTGGTCAAGCCTTAAACTTTATGGGTTTTGGCACAATTGTAAGACAGAAGCTTTGATGCCTGAGACTGCCAAGTGCACAGAGCAAAAATAAATTTTTATCAGTACAGTAAGTGGCCATAATGTGGAATATCAATGGAAGGCTATTGAATACTTTTATGTTTCCAAGAATTGGAAGACTTATGCCTCAGGGAATGAGGAATCATGATATGAGGCCTTCTTGCAGTAAGACAGCTTAAATTCAAGATACTGTCTTTCATTTACCTTCCCAATAGCTAGACCTAACCTATATAGTGGAAAAAATATCAGAATAAGAATCAGGAGACTTGGGTTCTACAAACGGCTTTACCAGTGGCATAACTCTGTGACTTAGGATAAAACATTTTCTCTCCCTGTCTCAGTTTCTTTATCTGTAAAATGAGAGTAACAACATTAGGGTAAGAGTATTTTTTCGTATTAGACATGGAATGCAGTGGTTGGCACTTTTTTCTCCAACCATAGTAACTCTCTAAGACCAGTCACTAAGTTGTAGAGGATCTGGGGTCTATCTACATTAGACCAAAGAGTAAAAATGATAACCAAAGCCCAGATGCTATAAATATCAGAAAAAGTATATCCATAGTAGAATGTAGGTGCTAAAAAGTAAAGACTGTTCTGTTTTTGTATCTATATCACCTATGTAAGCTTAACATGGGTTATTTTCTTATTGTACTGAAAACTTACACACTTAACTAAAAGTATTATGAGGAACAAATTAGGTAATATATATGAATTTTAGAAAGCCTAATTAACTGGGTAGATATAGCAACTATTATTGCATATGTCATTATCATTCCAGGGCTTGGGAGATCCCTTCTTTATTGCCAATCTTCATGAAGAGTCCAGTAACTTTTGGCAGTTCCATGGCAGTGGTAGGGGGCCATGATATGTTATTATCTGTCCTGGATCAGAGAAGAATCTCAAGAATACATGTTGTAAGTGCCAATCCTCCTTTTCCAGTAATCCTGTTTAAAGAACAAACAAAACTGTGACCTTTACTTAAAGCTAAAAAAATCTTAATTTTCTATAAGTACATATTTATATCTAATCTAATCAATTAGCAAATATTTGGTGAGTGCCTTCTCTGTGAAAGACATGGTGGTGGTGGAAACCTAGTATCATAGTGGATAAAGAGCTGACTTTAAATCCAGGAAAATCTGTGTTCAAGTCTTTTCCTCCAAGGCATACTGGCTCAGTATGCTTGTGGGCATGCCCTTAACTTCTCAGTGTGCCCAGGCAATTCCTTAGGGCTACAAATTACAGAGAAGGTGATGACCAGCATTGATAGAAAGAGCATCCTCATCTGAGAGTCCTTAATACCTAGTGAAATCACAGGTCTAGTTCCTGTACCATTAATGCTGTGAGAGATTTTTAAAAGTGTAGGAAATAGTCCCAGACTTCAAGGAATTTATAGTCTGGCTGGAATTGCTGTAAGAAAGGCATACAAGAAGAAACAAATAAGGGTAATGGCAATTAAGTGGCAAAAAAGTGAAATCCTACAGAAGGCTAAAAGTCTATCCCAAGTGTATAATGGATGGTCAAAGGATGTGAACAAACAGTTCTCAAATAAATAATAGTAAACTATTAACAGGCATAACGAACATTGATCTAATTCATGGCTAACTAGAGAAATGCCAATCAAAACACTTCACATCCAGTAAGAAGACAAAGAAATCAATGTTGGAAGAATTGAGGAAAGACAAGCACACTAATGTATTGCTGATGGAGTTGTCAATTGGTCTGACCCACTCTGGAAAGCAATTTTTAATTATGATAAGAAAGTGACTATAATGTCTGTACCATTTGAACTAGAGATCCCACTGCAGGGCAAATAATCCAAGGAGGTCAAAGAAATAATAAAAAATCCATTATACACCAAAATGTTTATAGCAGACTATTTTGTAGTAGCAAAGAATTTGGAAACCAAAAGTAAATGTCCATTGACAGAGAAATATCTAAACAAATTATGATACATGGATAAAATGTAATATTGATTTTCTATAAGAAATGATGAATATGAAAAAATCCAGGTAGGCAGAGGATTATATGATCTGATGTAAAGTAGATTAAATAAAATTGGGAAAACTATATGTGTATATGTGTGCATACATATATATGTGTATATACATACATATAGTATATATATAGTGTATAGAGCACATACAAATCTATAATACATAGATACATACACAGATACACACACATAGATGATGCAAATGGAGAAAAACAAACCAACAAATCAAAATTGAGTGCTGTATAAACATAATGAAGAAGAGATGTGAAAATATAACCTTCTCCCTTTTTAGAGGTAGGTGACCGTGGATGGGGAACTCAATATATACTATTTGACCTTATTAATGTTTCCTAATTTTATTCAATTGTTTTACTTTCCTCTTTCTCTTTTAGTCTTTGTTAAAAGAAATATCTCTCAGGATTAGGTGGGGAAAAGGGATAAAATGTGAAATTACAGTTATGTAAAAACAAAAATAGCATTTTTAAAGAAAATGTGGCTCTCCCCAAAGAGGTATTCAATTCAATTCAGCAAGTGTTTTTATGAAGTGCCTACTATATGTCAGGAAGTAGTGATATAGAAACAAAAAAAGAAACAGTCCATCTCAAGGAGATTATTTAATATTGGGAGAATGGGTATATATACAGGTAAATGCAAAGTAAGTAGAGACTTTCTATGCATTGCTCATGTGGATTATGTGCTTCCACATAGATATATCTAGATGTGGTTCTTGTAGGAAGGTGTGAAGAGATATGTCTAAAGTTTCTTCCGCCCATACTTCTCTAAGGGAAACTTTGATTTCTGCCTGGTGTGCAGGACAGGATATCAGGGCCACAGAGCCAGCCACATTACTCTCCCCAAATAGGGGATACCAGCCTAGAATTAAATTTATCCTCCTCCCTAAGTACTGCTAGTCTAAGGGAAATTATTTTTAGGTTCAAGCTGCACCCCTGGTCATTATTCCTTAAGGAGTGCCCCATGACATATCCAAAAATTTGACTCCCTCCTCACTGAATGCCATTTGTACAAAGACCATACATTGTGAATAATAAAGAAATCCATTTATCCAAGCTGGCAGGAAAAAGAAATCAGAGGAGATTTACATGTTAGAATATACCAGAAAATATTCAGAGTGAATACTGGGAATGAGATATCTCAGATCAACCATAAGGGAGAGAGTCTCCAATCTCATCCAAGAAAAAAACAATCTGTGAAGTCTTTAGTGTGAGAAGCTAGGGAAAGGGACACAATTAAGTCCTTGGATTACTTACATTTTGGATGCTTCCTGAAGTCTTTCTGTTTCTCCAAGGACCTCTTCCTGAAGAGAACCTGAGACATCCTCTCCTGAAAGAACTAGTATCCCCCCTCTCCTACGCTCTCACCAACTTCATGCATAGGCATGAAAAAATGGGCAATCATTCTCCACCAATAAAGAGAGTCTTATACAAAGGGATCCAAAATTTGGGTTCTATTCATACAAAGTAATTTCAGGGAGAGGAATAGTAATAACTGGTGAGGGGAAAAAAGGCCTCTTGTAATAGATGTCAGTTGAGCTGGATTGTGAAAAGAGTTACGGGTCCTAAGAGGTAAGGAAGAGGAACATTTCAGGGATGGGGGAAGACATGAAAATACAAGGGTCCGCTCTAGAGCATGCTATCATGGAAAGATAACTGGCTAGGAGTTAAAGTACCTTAGCATGTAAACCTAATTCCACAATTAACTCATTCTACAACTTTGGCCATGTCAGTTAAGTTCACTGGATCTCTATTTTCTCATGTAAAATAACAGGCTTGGGTTATATGAATTCTAAGTTCTCTTCTAACCTTAGGATTTTTGAAGTTTATTCATACTATTTCTTCTACTTTTGTACCAGAGTAAGAGAAGGAAGAGAAAGACTTTGGTTATTCTCTGCAGTTACTGACATAGATCCACGCACTCCAAAATGCAGTTTATAAGATGGGATATAAAAGCACAAGGCAAATCTACAAAGGTTTATTTCCTGCTGAGTTTATATTCAGCTCAGTGCAGTTCCTTACAAAGAGTAAATACAGCAATTTAAAGGAAAAGTTGACCAAAAACCATACAGGTGTTTAAATTTTTTTAAAAAGATCATATTCATTTTATTGCTCTAGAAATATAATGGGCCAGGCAGAATGATTTTGATGAGTACACCCTGTGCAATAGTAGCTGTATCCATCATTGCTCATGAAGCTGTTAGTAAGTTAATAGGGCAGGTAATATGCACTCCACCTTAGTGATAAAAAATATTTTTCTTTCCTGGGGACTAACAGTTCTTGTGATTATTGTTAATTATTTATCTTTTTTTATATTGCCTAACACAGCTGAGATGATGCTTTTTTAGACTCTATAGCAACTCACAAATGAATACCCTCTCTACAAGAGTGGTAAAAATCCTGCAATCAGGAATAATGTTTTCAACATAGTGGCCACGAAGTGGACCACTTGGGACCCACTGAACTTTGTAATGGGATGCCTCCTTCATCAGTCATTTTTAGTGTAACAAAAACATCAACTTCAATTTGGCACCTCCCTTTCTTCTCTGCCCCGCATGCTGCATGGGCCTTTGTCAGTGCTATCTCTGTAGCTGGATATACTATTAACTTGATTTTAATTAGTGAGAAACCAAGGCAGCCTGTGTTAAATGTCTCACAAAGCTTTGCAGATGACTCTAAATGCCTTAAGATATAAATACCTTTAGGCAAATGCAAATACAAGTGGCTTTGCATATATTCATATAGTTTGCCCTTTCAGCTTTATGAGCTGAAATCACTGAAAGAAAAAAAAAACTAAGGTAAAGGAAAAGGATCTAAAGATTCACACAGTTGTCTGCCAGTTCTTTGTCCAAGTGACATCAATCCAGGGGTCTTAAAAAGTTTACCTTGGAAATAGCCAAAACAGTCCAGGTTTTCCATAATTTTCACACTGGAAATTCCACTTCAATAAAATAAATGATTTTTGAAATGAAAGAATTTCATCGATCTCAAAAAAGATAGCTCTTTTCCTTTTACCATTTTCAGTTCTAGTATTTGTTCTCATGACTTTTAGTGATACAATTCAATTAAGCAGACATTTATTATTATTATTATGCAAAAAACTGAGCTAGGATCTGAGGGGACAAAGACGAATACCAGAGTCCCTGTAGTGAGAGAGTTTCCAACATAGTCTGGAAGAGCTAGAAGAGCTGTGGTTCATTGGAAAGTTCAGGAGTCAGAAAATATGGGTTTCAATTCTAATCCCTCTTTTTGGCCTTTAAAGCCCTTCATAATCTGGCTCCAGTCTCTCTTTCTAGACTGATTTTACTTTATTCATCCTGATGAGCTCTGTGTAACAGCCAAAATGGCCTGCTGTTACTCCCTATAATGATTGTCCATCTCTAGTTATGGGTTTTTGCATAGGTCTCCTATGACTAGACCACTTTCCTTTCTTATGTCTAAATCTTGGAATCCCTAGCTCATCTGAGGCTGAATTGGGAATTCCAAGAAACATAATAGTTCATTATACCATGTTAATTTTACTTGTACTACATAACAATGTTGGGTATGGGACCAGAGTGTGATAGTTCTGGGCCCTATGTCAGCCTAGCCAAATATTCTCCAATTAGTCACCCTAACACTGCTTTCCACCTCACCATTTTGCATATCAACACACTAACAAATTAATCTTTCCAAAAACCTACAGTGGCTCTTACCAATAAAATTTAAACTTCCTAGCCTGGCATTCAAATGCCTTAATAATCTGGCTTCAGCCTGTTTATCTAGCTACATCCCATAATACTTCCCTTCATATACTTTAAACCTTAATCAGACTGGAGTGTTCTGTACTCTCCACTTGCCTATTCTGCCTTCTTGCTTTTATGCATAAATTTAAGTAACTGTGGCACACTGGCTAGACCAACGAACCTGAAGTCAACACCTCAACCTGAGTTCACATCAGACACTTACAAGCTCTGTGAACCTGGGAAAGTCACTTAATCTCTCTCTGCTTCAGTTTCTTCATCTGTAAAATGGGATAATAATAGCACCTACTTCACAGGGTTATTGTGAGAATCAAAGAAGATATTTGTAAAACACTTTAGAAACATTGAGTGCTATATACATTCTAGTTATTATTAACATTATTTTATTTTATTATAGCAGAGATTCCAATTTTGTCTTGTTGTTCAGTCGTGTCCAACTCTCTGTGACCTCATAAACCATACTGCACATGAGGTTTTCTTGGCAAAGATACTGGAATGGTTTGCCATTTCAGTCCTGTCTTATCATTAAAATAAGTGACTACTGTAAAACAATGGATAAAAAAGGCAAATGTTGCAGGGATCAGGTTGGAATGGCAGATGGGATAGAATAGGGGAAAGAAAAGGAATCCAGGAAAATAGAACGGAAAGAGATAACCAATTGGAGGAGAAGAGGAAAGCAAAGCTATGTAAAGAAATTAAAGAAGCTGCATTAAACTACTTTCTTATGCTTTTCTGATGAATGTAAATAAGATTATTTAGACATTCCCCGTTCTTGCCACATTGTTCTATTTTCCAAGTAGAGAAAAGCAACCTGTGCAAATGGAAAAGAAAGAGTTAGTGAATGATTTTAAGTTGATCTTAGGATAATTGATTTAGAAGTAGAAGAGGCCATAGAGATCATCTAGTTTAATTCCTCATTGTATAAATGAGAAAAAAGCCCCAATCAACTAATATCAGCAAATGTCCAAGGTCACAAAGACAATAAGAGGCAAAATGAGAATTTGTACCCAGATCATTTCAATCCAAATCTAATATTCTCTTCAATATGTGTCTCATGGCTAGAATAGAATGTCTATAATCATGATGCTTGAAAAACTGAAATCCAAACAATTTTTATTTTGCTTTTTAACCTTTTTCCATATACCCCAATTCATTTTTCTAATACATAAAGTTATGAACCAGAATCTGAGTAAAGGATTTTAAAATGTATGTATTTACTTGGTAGATTTTTACTTTGCATAGCATAGTCCAGCAAGCAAACATGATAAAAGTACCTGTTTTCCAATATCCTATCCCCCCAAAAAACCATCTTAATTTTGGTTTTGTTTTTCTGATGACATGCTCCTTAAAAAACTTGTGAAATATTCTACTTTTTCTGTCTCTGATTTACTTTTCTAGGATCCATAGGCCAAACTGTGTTCTACGTCACAGTAGAGGTGTGATATCTATTCACAGGCATCTTAAAGCCCCTGTCAGTTCTTCGCCTTTTGGTTTCCTGAGTACTCAGTGGTTAGTATAATAATCACTAGATGAAAGACTTCTAATTAGAGAAGGATTCAATTTGATTGAATTGAACAACAACAAACAACCCCTACTGCATACTCAACATTTTGTTATATGCAAAGGATGACAACTCATGGTCCCCACCCTTACAGGACATACAAGGTAGCCTGCTTTAGTAGAAGACCTTCGTTTGAAGTCCTCCTCAAATATTTAATAGCTATGGAAACTTGACTGGGCAGAGCCAGGAGACAGGAGTTAAAATCTGGCCTCAGAAACTTAATAGCTTTGTGACCTTAGGCAAGTCACTTAAATCCTGCTTGCCTTAATTTCCTCATCTATAAAATGAGCTGGGGAAGGAAATGGCAAACCCCTCCAGTATCTTTGCCAAGAAAAGTCCAAAAAGTAGTCACAAGAGGAAAAAATGACTGAAAAATGACTAAGCACAGGAAGCTAGGTGGCACAATGAGTACAGCACCGGCCCTGGAGTCAGGAGGACCTGAGTTCAAATCCAGCCTCAGATACTTGACACACTTACTAGCTGTGTAACCTCAGGCAAGTCACTTAACCCCAATTGCCTTGCCTTCCCCCCTACAAAAAAAAAAGAAAGAAAATGATTAAATGATAAAATAGAACTTTGGGCAAATCCCTTGGCCTTCTGAGCCATGCTTTTTTCTTTTCACCTATAAATGGGAATAATAGCAGTACCTACCTCATACAGTTTTTATGAGAATCAAATGATACACAGTATGCAAAGCACTTTGAACACCTTAAAGCTCTATGCAGATATGAGCAATTATTATTATCAATACTACTTTGATTTTTTAAGCTGCCATCTATTTAAAAAGAGCTGAATATATTTGCTCATAGTTTATTTTTTTAAGTTGAACAAAACGTATTCAAAAGGGAAAGATGGGAACCTTAACAAATAAAGACTTTCTCTCTCATTGTTGTGTTTTGTTTTGTTCTGTCCCATTGTTTGCTTCTATCCCACGTGCTGTGGGATATCCAACTTGACCACGTGTAGTAAGAACAGCTGGGGTCTCTCTGAATGGAAGCGTGGCCCATCAGACAGCCACAGAACAAATGAGACTGTGGGTGTTCTTTTGCAACCAGGAAGGGAAGCTGCGACAGGAACCGCCTGTCAGCAGAGGCTGTGCTGGAAATTCAGCTGGGAGCCCCCGTCTCTTCTGTGACAATTCTTCAAAGATAAGAAAACCAGGAAAATGTTTTCCGAGGGTTTCAGGGGCTCTGTTTGAAGTTGATATTCACAAAAAGAAGAAGTGTTTTTAAAACTCAGCATCTGGAATGCATTTCTGTTTTCTCATTTTATTTGATTTTAACGTTTTTTGAACAATATTGTATCCTGTCATTTCGTAAAGCAACAAAAGCAGAGAGAAGTTGTCAGAGTAATTTTTTTTACAACTTTATTTATAAATGTTTGTAACACCTCCTAAATGAAAATAGACATATATTTAAATTCCAGTGTAATCTAGAGGTGAGTTGGACCCTTTTGCCTTCCAAGCATGGTGTGATCTGAGGCATAACCAGCTTCCGAACAAGCTCCTGAGACACCTTAGAGGAGATATTGGAAAGGATGGATTGCCAGTGAAACCTGGTGACTCTCATTTTATACTGTTGTGTTTGAATAGCTAACTAAGTCTCAGTAGCCATCAACTAATTTTTCAGCCTAGTGCTTGGTTTAGGGGCAACATCTATGTACCCTCAATAGCTATATGCAGTTCTTCACAACAAACACCTGGCTTTTCATAGACTACCTACCATCTAGGAGTTTCTAGGAGAACAAATTTTTCACCTTTAGTATCAATAACCTTTCATTTATGGTGGCATGACAGCCTGAACAGGTAACTTTAATAGCATGCATAATTTATCGTAATGCTTCTGTGAGGATAAAGGGAACTGACATAAACTAAGAACTTTATAATACAGGATTAGCTTTATGAAACAGTGCAGTACCTTCATAAAGAGTCCAAAGAGCAATTATTCTGTGTGTCTACCTGCCACTGTAAAGTTGTTGGTTCAATCATCATTGACCAATTACTGCTTATTATATTTTCTTTTTATTTTTATGGTAGAGAATGCCATTTTCCCACAATCAGTCCTTGAACACAAAGACAATAACAATTGGTTGTGTATGTGTGGGGGTGGGGGAGATCTTGATTTTACCTATACAAAGAAGCTCATTGAGCACCAGCCATTTTCCCAAATTTTTAATAAAAATTGAAAGTTATTTCTTCTATAAATAATTTGGATTTTAAAAAATTCTCTTTTTTTAAAAAAAGAAGAAAGTAGTATAAGAGATAAACCCACAAGGAAAATAATCTTTTTTATTGAATATGTCATTTGAAAATTTTGTAGTTCCTGGTGACCTTATATTTGTTTAAACAGTATGTATTTGTAGAGATGTGTGAGTGACAAAGCTGCCTATGGCACGGATTCTATCCCATAGAAGAATGATTATTGAGATTATTAGAGACATATTTGGGTAATTAGCAGCCAAAAGAAATGGAAATGTTTAATGAGAGAGAGCGAGAGAGAGAGAGAGAGATAGCAGACAGACAGAGGGACTATTCTACAAGTCAGGGTACTGTGCATCTCAAAACATACTATGCCACTTTAGTTCTAGCTTAATAATTAGAACACGATCTAGAGTATTCTGTTTTCAAAGAATCTAAAATTCTGTTAAAAAGAATTTTTAATAGCCATGGTCAGTCTGGTGCCTTTTAATATTTTCAAAATGTAGCATTTAGATAAAATAAAAATGCCATAATTTACTTAAATGGTGATATTGCACATCTGTTATGAGATAACTGTCTGCCTTTTTTTTTTTAAGAAAACAGTAAGATTTCTATTTAGTATGTCTATTGAAGCCTGAAGCACATTTTTGAAGTGTTACATATGTATTATAGAATGTTGCTATTTCTACTTGATATTCTGTAGACACATGTTGGTATTTATATTAGTATTAAGAATTCATTTTTATAATATATGCAGCAAGACAATTTTCAAAACGCTAAGCACAGTAAAGATCTTAGGGCACATTCATAGTTGTCATATTCCACAATAGACAGAGTTATTTTTCCTATTACTGAGAGGACTTGCTTTTCATCTGGGTTATTTCTTTCATCTTATATTTACCTGTTAGCAGATGAAGTTCACTGAATTCAAAGATAGTTCTCCTGACCAATGGAAAAGAAATAAATCTGTGTTGGGATTTCAAGATAGACAAAGATGTTTTAGAGGATTCTTTTTTTATTTTCTCTGCCATGGAAGTCTGATCGTGGTAAGGAATATTCCATTTTATATCCTGACAAAACTTAGGAAATGATGGGACGATGGGACAAAAGAAATGTAAGCAAAGACATAAATTGTGTGATTTACTAGCAAGTATTCTGAATTTGGAATTACAGGACCTAGATTCAAATCTGGATTCTGCTGGTTACTACCTGAGTGATCTCAGGCAACTCCTTTACATCTCAGGGTTTCAGTTTCTTATTTTTAAAATGGTAATGGTAATGGACCTTTAAAATTCTTCCTGGGTTGAAATCTATGATAGCTTATGCCCATTTGATTTCTGTCAGAATAACTTCCTCCTAGCCCAAATGGAGGAATGATTCAGAGGCTCAAATCTAAAGTTAGGAAGTCAAGGTGGTCCATCTACATACCACAAAATTAGTGATGTGGCTTAGTATCAAGCAATATATAATACTTCCCTCCCTGCCCTACCGCCTCCTTTTCAGGCCCCGATTCAAATAGAAATTTTCAATCTAAATTTGATACGAGTTAAACAATCAGAATCTCTAGACTAGAAGGGTATCTGCAGGGGTTACTATTGTTGCTTTCACATGAAGAACATGCTACTTTTGAGGTTCAGAAAGAGAGTTTGCCGAACATGGGCAACGGCTAGAAATTCAGGGCTATTCGAGTTCTTTGAGAGGTTTCTCATGGGTTTCTGTTCCATTCAATAAGCAATGAGTTCTGACTTTAATTTCCCCCCATCTTGCATTTCTGAGGTTGGCATACTACAAGATCTTGTTAGTCAGCTTGTTCAGGACTATCCTTTTTAACCCACCCCAGCTTTATTTTCTTTAGTGACTTAATCAAAGGTAATTCGAGTTCACATTTTTGTATCAATGGTTGTATTTAAGGAGGCCTTATCTGATTTCCATCACCAATTACAGGCTTGCATTTCTTGTTTATATCCATCTCAAAGCTGACAAGGCCCTTGTTTGATTTTGATAGGAAGTCAAGCCTTCATGTAACATTAAAAGACTCCAAAGCACATTTGTTCTGGTAAAATTATATCAAGGGAAATGACTTTTCCTAATATGAAATGAGGATGTTGTGGTATAGGGTGGTCTCTGCCACTTTGGATGAAAAATAAATTGTGAAGCCTCAATAGTAAATATTTGCCTGAGAGAACACAGTGGGAGGGAAATTACAGTGTCCACAAATATCACCATTAAGGGGATTTGAAGTCAGAGGTTAATGTAACAGGAGTTGGTCCCGCCAAAAAGGTCACAGAAGGTCAGCCTACTAAGCAGAGAGTGACTTGATGATTTTTAACTATTTTTGGCAAGAAAAACATCGAGTGTAGCTGCCTTTGGGAGTAAGGAACAAAGGTCGAAAACACCAGAGGATTAACTTGAAGAAAAGGTACACAGTAGTTAACTTGGTTGCCCTTACAGGTCTGCTTTCTCTGACAGTAGGCCTGTGGGTTAAAAATAACAACAAAAAACTATATTGACTTTTAAAAGTAAAGAATATAACACTTTAAATCTTTCTAAGAGGTAGATATTTACAATTCAATATAACACAATAAATATCTGCTAAGTACCTAATGTGTGCAGAACATTGTAAGGTTTTTTTTTTTTTTTTTGTGGGGGAGAAGTTTTTTCCATACTTCTTAACACTTAACTGGTGCAGGAAACACTTGGTGTGCTAACTCCCTCCTCCTATAAATAGTCAACTTTCTATAATTTATAACCTTTAGACAATGGCCTAGGGCAGAGATGACAAACTCCCTGTCAGCACATGCTTGTTGGCAACACTCCTAAGTGAAACTCAAACCAGGTTAAAATGTAATTGGGAAATTAACAAAATAAATAAAACTACTGCACCATACAGATAATGTTCATTTGTGGTTATCTAAGTCAGTGTGCAACCTGCAAAGGATCCCTCTCTCTTTGAGTTTGCCACCACTGGTCCAGGGCATTAAGGGGTTAAATGATATTCCAGTAGTTGGTCATACAATTTATAAAAGAAACAACCTGAATAGCAGTTTTGGCACTTTTTGACTCAGGTGCCAGGGTCTCTCTCTCCTCTCCCTCTCTCTCTCTCTCCTCTCCTCTCCTCTCTCTCTCTCCTCTCTTCCTCTCTCCTCTTCTCTCCTTCTCTCTCTTCCTCCTCTCTCCTCTCCTCTCTCTCTCATCATCTCTCTCTCTCTCTCTCTCTCTCTCTCTCTCTCTCCTCTCTCTCTTCCTCTCTCTTCCTCTCTTCCCCCCCATATGTGTGGGTATGGGTGTGGGTGTTTGTGTGGGTGGTGTATGTATGTGTATTACTGTGGTACTTCCAAGCAGTGGATAATACTTTATATTCCCTCAAGTAGGTTATAGTTTAAAAAGGTGAGAAAGCACCGACATATACAATTGGAGTAAATTTATGTAACATGACTGTACGCTATGGAGTAGGCATGAAAAGCCTTATAATAACAGCCAATATTTATATAATACTTTAGATTTTAAAAGCATTGTACAAATATTTGCATCTGATTCTCACTACAACCCTGGGAGATTGTTCCTATTTTACAGAAGAGGAGAAACTGAGGCAGATAGCGATTTAAGGACTCACCCACCGAATAGTGTTTGAGGACAGATTTGAACCAGGTCTTTCTGATTCCACATCTAGCACGCTATCCCCTTTACCACCTACTTCAGTAGTTGTTATTGTGGAATTTTAATAATTAGTTTTTTCTTAGTGTGAAAAGGGTTTCCCCTCACCCTCAAACCCAACTAATATAATTAATAAGATGCTCTATGCACTGATTTCTCTATCAATGAAAATGTCTCTTTGATTCAGTTATAGAATCAATCAAAGGTACAAACAAGGTATGAATAATTTCTAAACACCTCTGTTGAATCAAGTAATCAATCAAAGATGTTAACTAGGTCCAAGCTCATTCTCAAGCAATATAGGGTAAGTGAAGTACTTGGGTCAGTGAATAAGAACAGACACCACAAAGGAAATTTATTGTCTCACTGAAGAGTGCCAGGCAGCCCCTGTGGGGCTTGGATAGAATAGCAAGCCAGTCAGATGGAGGTCAGACTACTTGTAGAACAGCTCCAGCCATGCCCCTGATTGGAAATTGCTTGGGGGCTCAAAGAAGGAGGAAAAGCTCTTCATATAATTCTTCAGTACTTCTTCATCACAGATAGATTGTAATCATTGGAAGAAGATTCTAAAGCAGGAATTTCCTATGGAGGTGATGTCACTGCTCAATTATTCACAATTCGAATCTACTTCCAGTGGCATAGAATACAATGGCATTCAGATCTTTCATAACTCCTACTGACATTCTATATAGTGCAATGAACTATACTCTCCTCCAAATCAGGACCCATATCCCATTCCCCTTTTCTTTCTCCCACAGCATCTAAGATTCCAGGAGATAGAATATTATCAAACGTAGGAATTGGAAAAAAACTCAACATTTAGAGTCAATAATGAAAATATTATATATCTCTAAGGCTTCTTATACCTCTTGATTCTACAAATCATCTTCATTTCAAGGAATCTAATTTCAATCAATGGGAATACTGCCATAAGCAATGTGTATTTTAACTATATTGGCACGATGGCCTGAGGAGCAATAAGGTGGCACAGCCGATACAGTGCTGGGCCTTAGGTCAGGAATACCTGGGTTCAAATCTGGCCTCTGACACTTACTGGCTATGTGACCCTGGATAAATCACTTAAACTTGCTTCTATCAGTTTCCTTATCTGTTAAAAAATGAGTTGAGAAGGAAATGGCAAACCATTCCAGTTATCTTTGCTAAGAAAATCACAAATGGGGTTTGACACAACTGAAATGACTGGAAAACAACAAATGAAGGCCTTGGTAGTTCCTATGGCCCTAGAACTAGAACATAGAACCAGGTAAATACCTTCTTGCATTGGACTTCTCCAAACTTTTAGGGCAGCTAGGGTGGCATAGCAGATAGAGTACTGGGCCTGGAGTCAGGAAGACCTGAGTTCAAATTTGACTTCAGACATTTAGACTAGTTGTGACTTTGGGCAAGTCACTTAACCTCTGTTTGCCTCAGGTTCCTCATCTGTAAAATGGGAATATAATCAGACCTATCTCCCAAGGTTGTTGTGAGGATCAAATGACATAATAATTGAAAGGTGCTTAGAACAGTGCCTGTACATCGTAAGCACCATATGAATGTTAGTTCATTATTAGTTATTATTATTATTTAGTACATATAGTTGGAATTGTTATATATTTAGTATATGTATTAGCTATTTATTGTTATCATTTATTATTATTATTATTATTGCTAGGTCTCTTATCAAAAGTGTTATGACTTTGAAGAACATCATAGAACTTGAATTCTGTTGGCACCAACCTTCGGCAATGAGATATCAGATACAACCTCCCTTATCATCTCACTATCTCACTCTTCACAGAGGCTCTTCCAAACCTGTTCATTTCTTTCATGGTCCCCATCTGCCCCCTCTCTGAGCTGAAAATCTTGGCTCTTTTTAACAGACAAAAATGAGACCATTCACCATGAGCTCCTTCTTCTCCCCTCTTCCTCATCTTCTACCACTCAGATGCACTCTGCCACTATCTTCTCCTTCACTTCTGTCTCATAGGATGAAGTGGCCTTACTCCTCCTGTCCAAGAAATCCCATTCTATCCCATCTCCTCCAACAGATTGTGCCCTCTTTTATCCCCACTCTTTTACTTTTTTTTAATGTCACCCTCTTTACTGGCTCATTTCCTACAGTCATGTCCATGTCTCCTCCACCCTGAAAATGAAACAAAGCAAAATATTACTTGATTCTTCGATCACCAATAACTAACATCTTATAATTCTTGGACCTTTGTAGCTAAACTCCTCAAAAAAGCTATCTACAATAGGTGCTTCCAATTTTTCTTTACTTGCTCTCTTTTTAACCCCTTACAATCTAGCCTCTGACTAGTATCAGTCACCCAAACTTCTTTCTCCAAAGTTACTAATAATCTCTTTGTTACTAAGTCCAATGATCTTTTCTTAATCATCATTCTCGATCTCTCTGCAGACTTTGTCAGTTTACCATCCTCTTCTCCTTACTCTCTTCTCTCTAGGTTTTTTGGGATATCAATCTCTCCTGATTCTCCTCCTACCTGTCAGATCATTCCTCTGGCTCCTTTTCTGGATGCTCATCCAGATCATGTCCTCTAATCATATGTGTCCTTAGTGTTCTGTTTTGGACTTTCTTCTCTTCTCCATCAATTCTATTTCACTTGGTGATCTCATCAGCTCCAATGGATTTGATTGCCATCTCTAGGTTGATGCTTCTCAAATCTGCCTATTCTGCCTGAGCCCTCTAACTGACCTCTAATTTCTCCTCTCCAGCTGTTATCAGACACCTCAAACTGGATGCTTAGTAGAGATGTTAAACTCAATATGTCCAAAAGAGAATTCAGTATCTTTTCCCCTAAACCATCCTCCCCCACTCCCACTTTCCCTGTTACTTCAGAAGGCAACACAACCCTCTTAGTCCCTCAGGCTCACAACCCACTAGTCATCCTAGATTCTTCAGTATCTCTCACCTCCCATATCAATCTGTTGTCAAGGTCTGTCAATTTTGCCTTTTTTAATGTATCTTGAGTATATTCCCTTCTGTGACAATGCCACCACCCTGTTGAAGGTCCTCATCACCTCATATTTGGACTATTGTAATGACTTATTGATAGGTCTTTATGCTTCTAGCCTCTCCCCGCTCCAGTCTATCTTCCATTCAGCTACCACAGTGATTTTCCTAAAGTATAGGTCTGATCATGTCACCCTCCTACTCAGAAAATTTCAGTGGCTCCCTATTGCTCCCAGGAACAAATACAAAATGCTCTGTTTGGCATTCAAAGCCCTTCATAACCTAGTCTCCTCCTACCTTCCAGTCTTCGTACATCTTCCTCCCTACTATATACTCTTCTATCCAGTGCCACTGGCCTCCTATTTTTCTAGAAAGAAGATACTCCATCTTGCACCTCCAAAGCATTTTCTCTTTTGTCTCCCTTGCCTCAAACCCTCTTCTTCCTTTTCTCCAACTACTCACTTCCCTGGCTTCCTCTAAGTCCCAACTAAACTCTGATCTTTCATTGGAATCCTTTCTCAACCTCTCTTAATTCTAGTACCTTCCTTCTGTTAATTATTTCAAATTTATCCTGTATATAGCTTGCTTTGTGTTTGTTCTTGTTTTATCCCTGTCCATTAGAGTGTAATCTCCTTGAGGGTAGGAATTGTTTTTTGCTTCTTTTGTTATTCACAGCATTTATTTAATACAGTGTCTGGCAGAAAATAGGTGTTTAATAAATATTTACTAACTGATTGATGATTGGAGAATATCTTTGTTTCCCTATGAGAATTGTTTATATTGATTTATTTTCCTTTGCTATTCCTCAAATGCTTATAGGGCACAAACTATCCAAATATCACTTCTCTCTTTTACAGAACATTTAAGCCTTCATGTAAAGAACAGGGTCTTAATTTATAGCATTCCATTCTGTATTGTCAATAGCTTAATTTGGTACAGTAAAGAGAATTCATAGTGAACACATGGTATAATAGGATGAATATTAGCTAAGGGTAGAAGACCTGCATTCTAGTACCAACTCCATGTGACCTTGAGAAATTAATTTAACCTCTCTGATCCTCGGTTCCTATTTCTTCAAAATGAGAAAGGAGAGAACCTTGAAGATCACTAAGATCTGGTAAAGCTCTGAAATATACAATATCATGAAAGAAATTATAACATATAATTTTTAAAAAGGAGTCAAATGGTGAAGTAAATAGGAGGCTGTCACCGGAGGCAGGAAAATCTAGGTTCAAATCTTTTCTCTGACTCATATTAGCTGTTTGACCTTGGGTAAGTCATTTTACTTATAGTGGCCCCGGGCAAATCTCTAAGACCGTAAGATCCAGAAAGTTGCTCATCTGTATGCAGGGAAGGAATTTTATCCTGGTAGTTGCCTGCACTGATGAAATCACCCCCAGTGGGCATTTAATCCAAGAAGGTCAAAGAGAGAAAAAAAGTCCCATATATACCAAGAAAATAAGTTGGAAATGCTTCCATTGGGGAATGGTTAAACCAATTGTGGTATGTGAATGTTATGGATATTATTGTGCTGTTAGGAATGATCGACATGAGGATTTCAGAGAATATAGGAAGACTCCTTTGGAACATAGGATTATAGAGTTAGAGCCAGCAGTTACCTTAGAAGCTATTTAGTTCAGTTCTTTCCTTCTACAGACGATAACACTGAAGCCCAGAGAGACAGCTTCTTGCCTAAGATTACACAAGTAATTGACAGGGACAGGATTTGAACCCTTTATTTCTAGGTTGCATTGCCAGTGAAGTGAATGCAGAGAGAAGAATATGAATTAAAAGAAAACAATATAAAACAAGAAGGCTGTCTCATGACCACACTATCATAAATGAAAATGATAAAAGACATCAGAATTCAGTGTTTGACTTTGACAGAAAGCTAGTCCTTCATGTAATGTTAAATGTGAATGTGGTTTCAAAGGGCCAGTGACGACATGCTCTTCAGTTCAGTAGAGATGTGATAGAGTACAAGTACAACATCAGGTATGGTACCCAGGACAATTTGTTTTCCTTAGCTAATTTTTTTAATTAAAAAAAACCAGTTTCTTGGTCAGAGGTTAGGTATTGGGAAGTGGTAGTATAAATTTTTTTTTAAATCAATAAAATTCTTTTCCATGAACAAAAATATTAGATAGGTATTTCAGCAAATAACATTTATAATTATGTAAGCAGTAGCTCATTTTTTCTTTAATGAAAATGTCATGTTTGGACAAATTAAGGTCAAATGAAATGATGTCTCAGACTGGTTGTTATCTGAGGATTAGAAGGCATAGATAAAAATACATCAGTACCACTAATATGTAACTATGACTTCATAATTTGCCGACTACTTAAGTGGTTGCTGTCTCTCTGAGCACACTCATAGTAACTGTTTAGTTGGAAGACTTGCTGTACAACACCAGGAACATCCTAATCTTGCTGTAACTAACATAATGTTTGTATGAATCTCATTTTTTACAAGCCGTATCATATTTCACAGTTTCATGACCCTTTTCTTCCAAAGAGGACTCATCCTTAAAGTACTAAAAGATAGGGGATGGGCGTCTCCCTTCCATATTATTGATAGATAAACTGAGGCATAAAAGGATCACATACTCCTAGAAGTAATATGATCAAGCCATGGATGAAACAGAAATAGAAGTTCACTCCCAGTGAGACAGCCCTCTGTCCAATTCTGGCTTTGGGCAAGGCCCAGTTTGCCCTGTCAATGCTTCTATAAGTTGGGTGTTCAAATGTCCCACGTAATTACCAAATAATATTAATTTAGTACATATTGTTTGTGAATAATGTTTCTACCAAAGGATATCTATTAATATTTGAAATTTCTATGAACATTAGAGAACAACTGTGAGTCCTGCTCTGTAAACAATTGAACAATCCATTGAGGAAAACAGTATTCAAATAGCTGATCTTTCCAATTTGTTTGTCAGCTGTTTATTGGAATTCTTCAATACAGGATGTAATCCACTCTATACTGTTGTTCTGAACCCAGAGTACCAATAGAAATTTTGTTAAATTGTATCATGAACACTTCATCCTCTTCCTTCTAGTGTCCTTGTTTTCCCTTTGTTTCTTTCTTCATTTTCCTACTGAAGGCAGAAATAACTCATCTTATATGGAGAATGATGAGTAGGATAGAAAACCCATGGGAAAAAGTGGGCTCCTGTGGATTATAGTTTCTTCTATCTTAAATCAACCTAACCCTATAAAGATCCCAGGCTTAATAGCACCAGAGCGCTGGAAGTGGTCCACAAGACTGAATGGAGCCCCTCCTTGCTGTGTATGAACCAATTTAGAATTGAAACCTGAGAAGGGGATTGTTTAAGAGGCACTCTTTGCTGCTTAGGGGTCCCCTTTAAAAGCATCTTATTGGCAAAAGAGGCCCCTGCTGGAATAAGAAGGTATGTTCTGTTTTGAATGCACTCTCAGATAATTACATCGGTCTGGATTTAATGCAGAAAAGATTTTCAGCACAAACATTAGACAACTAAAATTCTTTATGAATGATATGAAATGATTGTATTCAGGATAAAAAAATTAAGACTAGCAAAATCCTAATGCTTGATTGCTCTTGGGATAATATTTCAAGACTAGAATCATTCCATTTTAAAATACCTCAAGTTTACAATGATAATCTACAAAGCCTAACAAATCCTACTCATTCAACTCTGGTTCTCAAATGGCATCTGCCTTTGAGCTATAAAAATACAGATGATTTTTTGATAGCTTATCAGTTAACAGACTGCTTAGTTAGGATAGCACATTTTTATGCTAATCTCAGCAGAGTAGGAGGAAAGGGGAGAGAAAGAAAGTTAAAACACAAAGCATTTTTAGAGGTGGGAGTAAAGGATTTGAAGTACATTTCTTGCTTTAGGACTTGGGGTCTTATTCTTTTTAGAGTCACAATCCCCCTTAATACTACTGCTTCCCCTCTATTGATTATTTCTCATTAATTATACATGTACCTTGTTTTCTCCCCCCACCCCATTAGACTGTGAGGTCTTTGAGAACAGGGACTGTTTATTATTTCTTTTTTATTTTACCTTTCTTGATATCCTCAGAACTTAGTACAGTGCCTAGTACATAGCAGGTGCTTAATAAATGCTAATTGATTGACTGACTCATCTATATAAGCTACTAATTGTTAAAGATCCCAAAAGAGAAATTAAGAAATCAAAACATTGATTTCTTTTTTTCCCTTTTTTTTCTTTTAAAGACTACTTCTTAGATCTATGATATGAAAAATGAGGTGACTTCATGGACTTGGAAAACATCATTTGAAGGATTCACAAGCCCAAAGGGAGAATAACACTATCTGGCTGCTTATGATTGGCTTAACTGACTCTAGGAATTTGAATAACAAGTGAACATAAACAGGTAATAAAATTCATAAATATAGTAAGAGGTAGTTATGAGTTTGCCGAAAAGAGTAGTGATCATGTATAATGGATCGATTTAGTAGTGATCAATTGAGCAGCATTTAAGGGTTAAGGAGTATATGGGGTGGTCATGGAGGACTAACGCCTCTGGGGTGAGGGCTTTCCAAACCCTTTTCAGGGCTGTTCATCCATTTTTGGTGTCCTATTTTACCCAGCTCTTACCTGTGGCTCCAAGTAGCTGTAGCACATGCAGTGCCAACACCCTGGTAAAAACCATTTCGACCAATGTGCTGAATTAGTTGGGGGTAACTGATAAGCCTCAAAACTCTTGGGAATTAGGCAGATATCTACCTTTCTCTCCTAAAGAATGGGAGGCGAATTTGTTCCAATGGCCATCAAGGCAACTCAAGGCCATCAAGGCAACTCAAACTTGAGTTGCAAAAAGTTTACATTCACAACCTGTAAATCTGCGCATCTGGTTAATTTATGTAAGACTTTTGTATGTTGCCCTAATGTTGTCACATGACAGCAGAATACCAAAAGTTGTAAGTCATCCTAAGAGTTGAGAATTGTAACACTCAAAATTTTGTAAGGAAAAATAAAAGTGCTGCAAGTAACTAAGAGAGAGAGAGAGAGAGAGAGAGAGAGAGAGAGAGAGAGAGAGAGAGAGACACTGTGGAGTGTTTAGAGCTTTGTCAGGTCTTGAAGATGCCAAGGTCGTCCAGGGCATCCTGGGCCATTGCCAGTCATCTTGACTTTTGTCCTGCCACTGGACTTTGATGACTCAAGAAGAGAGAGTGAAGCTGACCACTTTGCACAACTCTGCCTCACTCAAATCCAACTCATGTATGAGTCATGAATTCATCTGTGATGTTACTGGTACTCTTTAAAACAAGCAATGAACAACAACTATGTGCCAAAAACTATTATAAGAACTAGGTATATAATGACCCAAAAAAAGACTCTGCCCTCAAAGGGTCTCCCTAATCAAGGTACCGGACATTTTTCCAGCTTCACGGATTCTCTCCTAAGAATTATGAATGACTTCCTTTTATTATTCTACACATCATTCATTTACTTGATTATTGGTCAGTCAAAGCATTTATATAATTTCATCAAATGCTAAGGCCCTCTCACTTTATAGAGGAAGAAACTGAAACCTATAGGTGGGATTTGCTCAAGATCACTTTACTGATATATGTCAGACCCAAGTCTTCTAAGGTCTCGTTCAGTGGTTAAAAATTACGACAGTGCCTCTGTACTCCATCTCACACGTAAAAAAAGAATTCCCTCTACACCATACCTAATATGGCTCACTTTTTTGTTGTTTTAATCTAGATTTCACTTGAAGGCCTTCAAGGTATTACCTCCCAAAACAGCTCATTTTACTTTAGGGTCACCCCAAATATTTGGAACATTTTGTGTTATTGTTTTCCCTAAGATCCAGTTCAAATTTGTCCCTCAATAATTTCTACCTATTACTTTTGGTATTGCTGCTGAAAAAGAGAAATTTAATCCCTTTTCCAAGTGATAATTTTTTAAATACTGAAGGTGGCTGTCATGTCCCACCTCTTTCTAACTGTATTACTTTCAATTTGACCAGTTCTGTACAAATCCAAGCAATGAGGACTTAACTAATTTTAAATAAAGAAGAATAGGGAAAATGCTAAGTTGTGTTAGATTTTATGGTACCCAACTATATCTCTATCATCATTCTGTGGAAGAACTAGTATTTTTTTTTAAATTTCCTCATCAAAATAATGTTACATGATATGGAAGCATGTCATAGTAGAACTCCATTTCTGGATTGAAAACTTGAGGGGACCATGAAAATCATATTACCAATAGGGAAAGTCCAATAAGCTATTTGCCCTCAATTAATCAATACCATTTATTAAACACTAATTATGTGCAAGGAACTGTGCTGGGATCCAGGGTTGCAAAAATAAAGTAAAATAATTCCTTCTCTTGAAGAACTCTTGAGAGCCTCCCTGAAAAGTGCTGAAAGCAGAAAAAAAATATTTTTCAGGGAGGTTCCCTTGACTTCGTTTGTTAGTCAAGACATTAAATTACATCTTAGAATGTTTCATGAAAGAGATTCCAGAGTTCATCTGGGTCATCCTTGGGTGTTGTATAGTAGGAATTCTTCCAGGCTTTTTTGCCCTAAGAAGAGGATGGTCGGAATCTACCAGGGCTTGTTTAAAGCTTTGAGTACCTTTTCATCAGAAAAAAAATCTGTAGAATTGTCCACCTGGCTACTGTTTCTTATATGGTAGCACTTTATCAATCCAATCTGAGTTAGTGTTCAAACTAGCACGTGTCTGCATACTTTTGTTGATGCTCAGTCATTTCAGTCATGTCTAACTCTTTGCGACCCCATTTGGGGTTTTCTTGGCAAGGATATTGGAATCTTTTGCCACTACCTTCTCCATCTCATTTTATAGGTGAGAAAATGGAGGCAAACAGGGTTAAGTGACTTGTCCAGGGTCATACAGCTAGTAAATGCTGGAGGCCAAATTTGAACTCAGGTCCTCCTGATTCCAGGCCTGGCAGTCTCTCTACTGAACCACTCAGCTGTTCCGCATATGATCCTACTGGGTTATCAAAGGTTATAGTCAAAGATATAGACATACTTTATCTACATTTTAGTAAAGTATATAACAAAGTTATGCTATTCATATGGAAGACATTGTGAGTTATGGGTTGGATGATAGTACAATTAGGTGGACTTGGAACTTGTTGAATTTCCAAACTCATAATCATTAATGTTTCTGTATAAAATTGGAAAGATATATACATTGAAATATTCATCCCATTGATCTGTACTTGGGCTTCTGCTCTTAAATGATTTTCTCTGTAACATTATATGTAATAGGATACTGCATACTGCTTTGTTCTTAATGGATATATTTTTCCAATTTGCTGAAATGTTTTATTTTCTCTTTTTTCCTCTGTTCCTCATAAGCTGGCTATCTGGGTAGGGGATCAATTGTAACACATAGGAGACACTGGCACAGGACTGCCCAGCATGCGCGCCCCATCAAAGAAGATACAGAACTGCAATAGATCAAAGGAAATGTGAGAAGTGCAAATTTAGATACATCTCCACTCCAAAGTTCACATGGACTATTTGTGCCCAGCCTGTGTTAGAGCCTTTCTAAGCTCGTATTAGTCTGATCAGTCATAGCCAGACACCATGTAACTTCACCCCAAAATAGTAATGTCATTTTAGTCTTCTTTGAGAAGGGAGGACAACAACCAAACACAGGAAAACAAAAGTAACACAAACAATATATTTTACAATTCTTTATTGATCACACAAATTAATATACCCATTCCACGTTCATTAAACAAGCAACTATTAAGGTCCTGGAGGAAAAGAGGGAAAGATGGGGAAAGGGTATTTATTAAGCAATTACTATGTGCTAAACTCTATCTTAAGGGTTAGGACATTGATAAGATACAGAACATCCATAGGAGAGCTACAGAGATTCATAGAGGATGCATACACCTTTAATTAAAGGCTTCAGGTTCTAGACATATGAGCTTTGGATAAAAGACTAGAGATGTTTAGCCTGGAAAAGAGAAAACTTGGAGAATGGGTAAAGAGGAGGACAAGGACATGATATCTATCTTCCCAAATCTAAAAGACTGTCATGTGAAAAAAGGTATTGCTTTGCTTGGCCTCAAAGGCCAGGACTTGGAAATAAAAAACAGAAAAGAGGAAAAATCTCCTAAGAGAACTATCTAAAAGTTACTTCAGTGAGTTTCCCATGATTTCAAGCCTAACCAAAATCTAAATGGCCAGGAATATGATCGTTTTGATATGGGTTAAGACAAAAGTTGCGTGGTCCCATGTTCCCTTCCAATTAAAAAAAATCTCAAATTCTCTACTTCTTCTTTGTTTTCTCAGTAAAATGGGCACCATGGAAGCTTAGACCTAGAGAGATTGTACTGATTTTTTTAGGGGGTGGCTTGGTTTGGGCATATGGGGGACAGTAAGAAACACTCAGAACAAATGAAATCAAATTCATACAAAGTGATGAAATGGATTGAACAAGCTGCCCAAAGCCACTAAAATTTAACAGACAATTGCTCAGATTTGGTATGATTTTTAATGGGTGTTACTTGGATTAATACTTCATATGGAATAATAATCTACTGCTTAGTTTGCCAAAATGTATATGCCAATTAATTTTTTTCTTTCCATTAATTTATAGTTATATATAGCGACAAAGAGCGACACAGAGTTGCATTTCCTGATGTGAAACCAAATCAAAACTTTTTTATTTATGGAATTTGCATTTTTCTTAATTGCATTTGTAACTAGAAACCTTTCCTTATGGATGAATTTTAGGCAGACATGTGCATGTGAATCAAATGTATAAAGGCAATCCTGAAGATATTTACTTCCCTACAGGAGAAGGTATGTCTAAGTGGATTTTTTTTAATTGCAAACAGAAGAAGAGTTTCTTAGCTCTTATGTTTAGGGAAGTGGAAGTCACTTTGATTTCAAAATTGTGATTATAAATTATGCCTGTGCACTGTAAGTAATGTGCCCAGAAAGTAATTGTCTCTACAAATATAACCTACTATATCCCCAAAGACATAAAAAAGGACAAAGACCCTACATACCAAAATACTTCTATCAGCACTTTTTGTGATAGTAGAGAACTGGAACAAGTGGGGTTTAAATCAGTTGGGGAATGCCTGAACAAAATATGCCACACTAATGTAATATATTACTGTTCCATAAGACATCATGAAAGGGATAATTTCAGAGAAACTTGGAAGAGATGGAAGAGACAGGCTTGTCAGAACTGATGCAAAATGAGTACAATTCATACAGTAACATCAGTCTAGCAAAGAAAAACAAAAAAGAAAGAAAGAAAGAAAGAAAGAAAGAAAGAAAGAAAGAAATAAAAAAGAAAGAAGGAAAGAAAGGAAGGAAGGAAGGAAGGAAGAAAGAAAGAAAGAAGAGAGGGAGGAAGGAAGGAAAGAAAGAAGGAAGGAAGGAAGGAAGGAAGGAAGGAAGGAAGGAAGGAAGGAAGGAAGAGAAAGAAAAGAAAAAGAAAGAAAGGAAGGAAGGAAGGGAAGGAGGGAGGAAGGAAGGAAGGAAGAAAGAAAGAAAGAATTCTTATCAATGGATGACCAATGAAAATTCCAGAGGACTGATGAGAAAAGTGTAGTATTCACTCCTGACAATGGACTGATGGTGACAATGTACAGAATGAGACATGCATTTTTAGACATGACAAATGTATAGATTTGGTTCTGCTTGGCTTTGTTTATTGGTGACAAAGGAAAACACTATTTAAAAAATCAAAAGATAGCCTAATTCTTAAGCAGTAGAATTCGTCTACCACCATCTCCCCTGACCTTCCCCACAGTGTTTTAGGAATAATATTATGGCCTGTGAATTAAGTAAAATTTATATAATAAACATATTCCTCCAAATTATTGTCAGTGTAAATGCATACATGTGATATGCCACATAGACAATAAAGGAAATCTATTTGGAGAAATTCAGTAGTCTACATCTGGTATATAACAATATATCTAATATGTCACACTACACTTATTCTGTGGCTTTTTTTAGTTTGAAAAGCATTCCAAGTCTAAGTGAAGTCAGACACGTACTTCTCTTTTCCAAATAAATGTTTCACTCACAGTTAATGGGCTACCTTTAAATATTGGGAATTTATTCCACTGCTACTAAGTAAGCCTTGTGCTCTCTAAAAAAGGAATCAACAAAGCCTCCATGGGTGATGTGGTTCTTCAGTATTGTGTGTTACTCCTTCCTCTGCTGAATGAACTGTTAAAGACCAAGAAGGCTGTCACATACAGAGCAATCCCAGGAAACAAAGAGCTCCAAGCCAAGGGTGTGTCCAATGGTACTGGCATGGAATGACAAACCCCCCCTCATGGAAAATCTCATCACCCATCTGAGATATCACATCACGGTGGCAGCTCTCCAGGGGCAGAATGAGCTCCACCTGTTTGCAATGTGTTTAGCTATTAATATTTATAGTAATTCAAGAGAGTTTTTTAAATGACAAAATGCACCAAATTGTATCATTTGGGGTATTTTCAACCCAGCTTTCTCAAAGAGGCAGAGTACCAGAGAACTGCTTGAATATCCCCTCCTCTGCAAAGGATGCATTTTGTGATTTTTAAGTTGGCAGGTTGAGGTTAACAAAAAGAAATAATATCTCTTCCATTGTTAAACCATTGGTGATCATTAAAAAATGTTTCAACTATTTTTTCTCCTAATTGTGCTTCTAGTCAATAAAAGACTATAGAGTATAGAAAGACAATAGAAATTCTTAAAAAGGCAAATCCTAAGAAGTCTGAAATATTAACAAGATTCACCAACCACCCAACTTTCTATGTCACAAATACCTTTTATGAAACACAAGAACATAAGGAAATGGCACAGTTCATCAGACCATTTATCTGTCAATTGTGATTGTTACATTAAGGCAGGTTTTGTAAAAAAACAGGTTTGCTCTCTCTCAGAGCAACTTCAGGAGGTAAGGCTTTGCTAAAGATGGATCTATATTATCTGTTGATTTTCCAAAACCTTTCTTGAACCTATATATAATTTTAGCCTGTGTTTCATTTTCAGGTAATAAACTACATAATTCAATTATTGCCTAAAATTTTATTTTCTCATATTTGTCCTGAGTCTCCTTCAATATTCAAGCAAGGTGATAGAGTACTATGTGATGGGTAGAAAGTACCTCAGAGTCAGGTGAATAGGATGCTCCACATGGCCTGGTTCCTAACTGGCTGTGTGATCTTGGGCAAAAAACCACTTCTCTGGGTTGAGGTCTCTAATCTGGATTAATGATTTGTATTGTTTCTTACAGCTTTAAAATTTCAAGCGTTTCTTGTTCTAAATATTCAGGGATTTTGGAGCAAATTAATGTTTCTTTTTTACATTTTTTGTCATGGTTTTAATCAGGGCTTTAATCGTATCTTTTCAGATGGAGGTTGGAATATTTTAGACAATCCTGAAACAAAATCTTTCATCTTTAGTCATTCTTGAATTCTTTTGTGAGATGCAATTGATAGAACTGCCCAGAATATACTAGGGTAGAATACGTTATTTTTTGTACAACTTTTGTACAACTCCATACTAGGAATATTCTATTCATTCCATTTGACATTTATTGCACTTAAATTACCTAATGTAAAAAATAAATAAATCCCTTTGACCATTAAAAAGGAAACAAAATAAACAATGATGTTTTTGTCATTTTGGAATTGTCTGTTCTGGTCAGTGTTACTATTGAATGATACAGAATAATTTTATACATGCTATTGAATAAATGTTTTCAAATATGAGGAAGAGGGAAGAAGAAAAGGAAGGGGAAAGGGAAAGAAGGAGAAAGTGACAGAGAACATAGAAATTAAATTTTATGACAAAGATTACAAGTGCATTGTACTTATAGTTTACTTGCTAGAATCCTAGAAAGGGACTCATTTAATATTCACAATAGCTATGAGCAAGCAGGATAGAAAATAAAGCTCAGAGAGGTTGTGATTTCTATCAGGTCACACAGCCAGAGGGTAAAGCCAGGAACCCGGAATCTCAGAGCTCTTGTCTCTTCACTCTGAATAAATGTAAGTATCTTATTCAGGATATTGACAATCTCAGATAATACTTAAGATGAAAGCAATGAAGGAATTAATTCCCAGCAAGATAAAACTATTATCTGAAATATTTTTACCTCTTGATGCTTTTACTTTTAAGTGAGTAGCCATCATTTTTGGACAGGATGCTGCAGTACCAGGGACTTTAAGTGACCAGCAAAGTGATTACCCACTCTATTTTCATGCAAAGATATCCCTACCCAAACATTCAGTTTAATTACTATATTGCTACTGGAAGCTATACTGAGAGGTTTGTCATTAGTAAATGGTATTAAGAAGTAAATACAGGGACACCAACATTTTAACAAATCTCTCTATCCTAGGAGTGCTATTATTTTGACATTTGGGATATATTGGCTATTTAAATCTGTAAGATGATAGATACTTTTCAAATGAGTATCGTTACACAGCTTTCAGGCATCCCCAACCTCTGTGCCCAGAGTTAGGATTGGTTCTCACATCTAACTCTATTGTCCCAGTTTGTCTGCTGACCTCCAATCTCACATCTCCAACTGCCTTTCAGACATCTCAAACTGGATGTCCAATAGACATCTTAAACTTATTATTGCCAAATGGAACTCATTATCTTTCCTTCTAAACTTTTTCCCCTTCCTGCCTTCCCTATTTCTATAGAGGACAACACTATACTTCCAGTCCCTCAGGCTCCCAATCTAGTAGTGCTTGATTCCTCACTATCTCTTACCCCCCTCCAAGCCATTGTCAAGGTCTGTCAGTTTCACCTTTACAACATCTCTGGAATATGTACCTTTGTCTCCTTTGAAACTACTACCACACTATTGCAGATCCTCATCTCAGGCCTTGATTACTACAACAGCTTGCTGGTGGGTTAACTTGCCTCAAGTCTCTCCCTACTCCAATACATCCTCCATTCAGCCACCAAAGTGATTTTCCTAAAATGCCGATCTGATCATGTCACATACCATGCCCTACTCAATAAACTCCAGTGGCTCCCTATTACCTCAAGGAACTCGTATAAAACTCTGTTTGGCAATCAAAGACCTTCAGAATCTATCCCCTTCCTATCTTTCTAGTCTTCTTTTATCTTCCTCCCTGCCATATACTCTTTGAACCAGTGAAACATCTCCTGTCTCTTCCACTAATGAGATGCTCCATCCATCTCTCAGCTCTGGAGATTTTTCTCTGGCTGCCCTCTAAGCATGGGATGTTTTCCCTCTTTAACTCCACCTACTCCCTAGATTCCTTCAAGTCTCAGCTAAAATTTCATTTTCTACAGGAAGCCTTTCCTAACCCTATTCTCTACAGCTGTTTGCATATGTTTGTTTGCTTGTTGTCTCCCCCATTAGATTGTCAGTCCTTGAGGACAAAGGCTATTTTTAACCACTTTTCTGTATCCCTAGCTTTTAGCAAAATGCCTGGCACATAGTAGCTGCTAATAAATGTTTAATTGATTGGTTGGTTCCAGGATCTCTGTGAATTCTAGAAACTCAAGGTATTCTTTCAGGTTACTACACCGAGTCTGTAGCACCATTGAGAACATTGTGAATTGGGAGTTAAAATAGATTCTTTATCAGCAGTAAAAAAAAAAAAACCTGATATTTATCAGCAATTAATGACCTCAACTAAAGATATCAAACCCCTATGACCCAATCTGCAATGTTTGCATTTCCTGAAGTGTGTATCAACCAATAAAATTTTATTAAGCACTTACTATGTACATTTATCCCTTAGCCCAATTTGTTCAGTTGACTATGTAATTACATTACAAAAGTTTTGTGAAAGCAAAAATTTAGAGATAGTTAAGGTCTATAAGGGGATTGCATTGGTATGGGGAACCTCCGAATGAGGACACCACCCCCATATAAGCAGACAGCTTTTTCTGCAACTTATAGTTTTAGAGCCACCTAGAGCACTGAATGGCTAAGAGACTAGCTCAGGGTCACAGTGTATATGTAAAAGAGATGAGACTTGAACCCAGGTCTTTCTAAATCTACGACCTGCCTTCTATCCACTGCACCAGGCTGATTTGAGTGCTATAAACTTGAAGCACATAGTGAAACTTGAATTGGGATCCACTGCCCTTAAAGATACATGATTTTTAATTCTTTCCCCTTCCTGACTGGGGAATAATGTGAGTATTTGGGCTGGTGGTCTGAGTTAGAGCTACCCTTGATAATTATGGAAGGTGAGTAAATAGACTGCTCCCTAGTCCTGGCCCCAGGTCTTTGACAGTCCAGAAGCATAGATAGGTCCTTCTCCACCAAACCATGATTCCTAGCAACTCCAACTAGCCTAGATCTGAGGCCTCATTCTCTGAGCCCCTACTTGGGGGAGAAAGTAAAAGTACAATCAACCACCACTCTTCTAGTCACCCAGGTTCCTTGCCCAGGAGAAATCCTTAAATCCTCATTCTCCATCAGTTGCCTAATGCTGTTGATATTACCTCCTCAACATGTCTCATATTCTTTTCCTTCTATTCCGAAGGTCAGAACTTTAATTTAAGCCATCATCACCTCTTTCCCATTCTGTTGCAATAGCTTATTTATTAATTTGTCTATATGCAGTCAATTCCCTCTCTAATCCATCCTTCACATTTCTGCCCAACTGATATCCCTAAAGCACAAATCTGACCATTTCACTCCCCTTAAGAAACTTCAGTGTAATCTAGAATCAAAACAAAACAAAACTTACCTGTTTGTCATTTCAAGTCCTTCACAATTGGGATCTTGCCTCTATTAACAGAATAATTACATATTACTCCCTTCAAGCAGACTACATTCTAGCCACACTATGGTATTTGCTCCTCACCTCCATTCTTGAAACCCCCAGGACGCTGTAAATGAGATAAAGCACTTGACACAGCACCTGGCACACAGTAGGTGCTTAATAAATGCCCCTCCCCCCAAGCTTCAGGTAAAGTCCTATCTCCCCAAGAAACTTTTTCTAATCTTAGAAATTGGTACGTACCCTCATCAATCAATCAATCAATCATCATATATTTAAGTGGCAGCTATGTGCTAGACATTGCTAGATGCTGGTGATACAACGCAATAATCCTTATAAAGAGAGAACACTCCAGTGGGGAAAACAAGTATATAAGTATAAATAGTATATATGTTATTATATATATATATATACACACATATGTACATATTCCGTATAAATATGCATGTGTGTGCACACACCATTTATGAAAGCAGTTAGTCGCTCAGTGGATAGAGCACTGGACCTGGAATCAGGAAGACCTAGGTTCAAATCCAGCCTCAGACGCTTCCTATGTGTGACCATGGCCCAGTCACTTAACCTCTGATGCCTGACAAAAGGGATCCATTGGAAAAGGAAATGGTAAATCATTCCAGTATCTTTACCCAAAACACCTGAAATGGGGTCACAAAGATTAGACATGACTGAAACAATGACCAACAACATAATGCCACATATAAGTATACATAGAATAAATATAAAAAAAGAATAAATGCAAATCAAGAGGGAATCACTAAAAGAGCATGAGAGGAAAGGGACTAGAACTTGAAGGGATCAACAAAGGCCAAATGTAGGAGATGAGGCTTGAGCTTAGAAGAAAGAGAGAGATTCTATGAGACTGAGGTGAGGAGCTTCATTCCAAAAATGGGTTACCACCAATAAGAAAACAAAGAGACAGGTGAGGACCAGAGAGAATGTGTGAGGAATAGAGAAAGCCCAATTTGGTTGAATTGCCAAGTGTGAGAACGGAAATAGTACACAAAAAGCCTAGAAAGTTATGTCGGGTCAAAATTGCAAAAGGATTTAAGTGCACCATTTCTCCATTTCACTTTTTTGCTTTGATTTTGTGTGTACACACATACACACACACACACATCCTTCCCCAAGCCCCATTCAAAGTAAAATGTCGGTTCTTGAAGGCAGGGGCTGTCTCTATTATTAATGCATACCCCCATCATCCAACAGGGTGATGACACAAGAGCCTGATACAAAGTAGGCATTAAATAAATGCAATCTTTTCTAGGAATCTCAACCATTCACTTATTGCTCTTCATGTCATTAGGCTGAAGAGAACAGAAAGTTATCTGTCAACATCAATAGCTCCCCTGATACATATTCTCAGGAAAACAAATGAAAAGAAAATGGAAGGAAGGGAGGAAGAAAAGGAGGGAGGAAAAGGAAGGAAAAAGAAGGAAGGAAAGAAGGAAGGAAGGAAAGAAGAAAGAAAAGGAAAAGGAAGAAGGAAAGAAGGAAGGAAGGAAAAGAAAGAAAGGAAGGAAGGAAGGAAGGAAGGAAGGAAGGAAGGAAGGAAGGAAGGAAGGAAGGCTCATTGTGGCATGTATGGTCTCTTCTTATGCCATTTTTTAGAACTGCTATGAGGATTTTCTTGTCATGTAAAAGAAAATTTCAGGGTCAGAGGTACTATCAATAACTGTTAAAAGCAGGCACACAAACAAAAAGCAAATCTCAAAGCAAATCTTCAAATCTTGGAGATTTGAAGATGCTTACTAACCTCACATAGACTACAAATACTATGGCAACTCATACAGAGTCTTTGACTTGCCAGCTCTTTTGTACTAACCCACACTTTTTAATCTCTTGCTCCTATTTAAAACACTCTAAAATTCTATTTAATGTTCTGATTAATGAGCGTAAACAATGCTTTTAAGATTTTTTTACCTGTGTATAATCAAGCCATCTAGTCACCAGTAACTGCAAATGTCACAGATTTCAATGGTCTCTTTGGGACTTTTAATCTGTTTGCTTTTAAAGAAGGTGATTTATTTTACATTAAGGAAGCATTAACATCATTAAATGGGCTCCCACTTTATGATAACTGCAAATGTCACATTGATCCAGAAAGATAAGGAAATGTGCTCATCTTTGGAACAATATCCAAGGCATGAGCAGGCAACCCACACTATTTGCATTAAAAAACAAATTGTATAAATGCAGAAGATTGATGTGCCATCTGTTCATGTCCTTCACTTTCCTGGCTCTTCTGTGTTGAGATATTTTTAATAGTTACGTTTATTATTTTGAAAATGAGCCACAGGTTAAAAAAGTTTACGATGGGTAATATAACTCAAAGCTATCCATTGACTGTATTTCAGGTATTAAAGCTTGCATTATGTGAAGTTGCATGCTATCAAATGCACTGTGCTGTAGTTTATGTGGTCTAAAAATTCAGGCTGAGATAAAATGTATTAAAAAGCAAGGACAAGTTTTTAGGAAAACTTCCAAATATCTCACAAGGATTCTTCATGGTGAAGAGGAGAGAATATGAAAGAAAAGCTTAGTGATTTTGAAAACCACTAGCATTAGATGTGGAATTGCTTTGTCACTCCTAAGGAAAACTATTGGGGAGAAGCAGAGTAAATAAATGTCATCTCTAGGCACCAATGAGTTCTCAATAATTCACTGAGGCACAACTTTCTTCTTTCTCTTTTTCAGCTCAATGAGCTATAGATTGTAGAGAAATCCACAAACTACTTAACCCAGATTGTGAGAGAAGCCTGTTACTTTCTTTCTGCCTTTCTTATACTTCATAGTGTAGATACCATATTGTCTTTTCCCTCTAAATGTGAAATTAGCCCCCAGATCTTAACATGTATGAAATCAAAGGTGAAATATGTTAGTATGTGATACTTTCAAACTGGAACTAACAGGAGAGTCATTCCACAGAGAGAGATTTTCATTTCTAACCGCCCCTGGTGGCTACATGGGTTTACCTGCTGGTTTACCTGTGATAGCTATCTGGGGACGGATTTTCTAAAATGGAATCCCAAATCACATAAGCCTCCACTCGTAGATGAAAATCTCACATTTACATGGAGTTTATATGACAAGTAGTATTTTGTTCACATCAAAAATGACATCAGTTTGGTGCAGAGGAAGGATTTACAAAGTGAAAGAATCCTCCTGAATTATGCCCTCAACACACTTTTCATGCATGAGTTTTGGTTAGGAAAGGAATGACAAAATAATAGGGATTAAGAGAATTTAAAGAGTAAATTCAGATTAATCGCATAGCCCTTTATTTGGCACAGATACTCAAGAGCCTAAAAAGCATTAGTAATACCACATCCAGTCAAAAGAGAGTTCATTTCCAGCATCCCAAACCACATCTTACTATACATAACTAGTTTATAAAAGGTTACGGTGGTTGACAAAAGTGGTAAATAGGATTACATAAAAACCTGTTGAACCCATGGATGGTATACATTAACTCAAACACTCTATACCAATCATTTACCCCAAAAATCCCTCCAATGGTTAAATGCATTTTAATGATTTCTATTTTTTATTATTCTCCCTTATCTCTTCAATCATGATTTCCTTTGAGTCCCTATTTGAACATGAGAGAATAAAAATATCACAAACTGTGAAATTCAGCATGATATTGATTATCATTTTGATGGCAGGGGAGGCCAGGAACTTTTGGGGCTCCTCTCTGATACCTACAGGTTCACTAGATCTAAACCAGACTTCTGAGTGTAGGGGGAATGATCAAAAATAGTTGAAAAGATTGTATTGACAAAAGAAGGTATATCTTTTTGTTACTGTTTGTTTCAGAAGGCATATTCATAAAGAGAAGGAGTAATTGGCAGTGACAGGCAGGAAGAAGAAAAAAGATATAGAGAAATAGTAGGAAGCAATACTAATAAATCAAACTAATAAAAAATCTAAGTTTTAGACTGACTTCCCTATCAGGTTACAGTTTCTCATTAACTACAAAAGACTAAAGTAACTCAAGGCAAATTCCATGATGAAAAACACATCTAAATAAATTATTAAAAATCAGTTATATATTTCAATTTCTATTTTACAACTGCAATTCTTCTTCCTTCTCCACATTGGAGGTTTCTTTTCATTTAAGCTTAGACAATAAATTGGTCATCCAATGACTCCCAGATGGAGGGGGGGGGTTGGAAAATCAAGTAGATCAAATGAGAAACACGACATGGAAAACATTAGTAAAATGCAGACTCTACTTATTGCAGAACATAAGTGACCTTCATATTGTATATGGAAGAATAAAATGCTGTAACAATCTACTGCAACATTTTAGAGAGGTCAAAGAAAATTCTTGGGAATCCATAGTAACTCAGAGAAGGAATCTAGACTGCATGCCTAAATGCAACAATGGTTGATAGAATTTATAATTATTTAAAATTGAAAAGGAGCAGTAAGACAAAACCATTTATCTCCCTTTCAAAATCAGAAATAAGATGATAATTGTGAAATCACAAATTGCTCAGTGGAAAAGGCTGGAAGTGACTCTTTTGGCTCCTTCTCTTTTCTCCTTGCACAATTCCAAGAGGCAAAATTTGCCTCTCTCTAACTGTATGAAATGCTGTTTATAAAAATTCCAAATGGATTCCCATCTTGGTACATCAGCAGCCTCTAGCTCAGGATTCATCATTTTCCCATGAGAAGGCATATATAGGGCATTAGAGACCCACAAAAGAAATATGATCAGGACAAATGCAGTTTATGTATGTCCTTACAGAAGACGTAGACTCTTATGTCTCCACTTCCCAACACAATGTACATGTTTATGTAGCATCCAGAATACCAAAAACTCAGCTTGTTGAAATCTTATATAGTGCTCTTTTTCTTTTCCTTTCAAAAAGTGATCTTTGTCTTAGCTTTCTGGTGTTTTCCTTTAAATATGGCATTATAAATATGTATGGCATATTTATTATACATGTATAAAATTAAACTTTGAGGCTTCCATAATCTACTTGACTGCTCTCTGTTCGCTCACTTAGAATCACAGATTCTTAAATATATTTCTTTGAGTACGTTTGTTTAGAGATGTGTAGATTTGAAGAATTTTAAGGGAGTTCCGTGGTTTATCGTATCTTCTCAATTATGATTTTTTTGCATGTGTTTTAATGTTGCTCTTCTCTCTTCCCTTTCTTAAAGGTATTTGACCCACTGGCATGAGGAAGGAACTGCCTGCCGCTCTTTTGATCAGAAATCACACACATGAGTGGTGTGTGGCCAAAATTTGCATTGTAAACAGAGAAATATCTGACTAATAAAGATATTTAAAGCTTGAGTAAGGTGCATTTCGATTATTTCTTCTGAATGTCCTCTTTTATAAGAGAAGATGACCTTTAGTCCAGTAGAAAACTATTCTAAACAGACTGGTTTTCATTTTCCTTTCAGAATATCAGTCTCTATATAACCTAGCTGGGTTTTGTCACAGGAAAAATAAAAAAATAAAATAAAATAAAAAGGGGACATGAATGCCTGTCTTAAAGGAACAAGAAGAAAATTCTATCTCTATTTTATGCATTATTTTGTGGGAAACTTCATCAGCTTTGCTCGGAGATGGCTAAAGTCTGATATTCTTTCTCTTTCTCTTTTTATTTTTGGTAAAGGAAACCTCTCATTTACCCAAGGTTTAAACCATCACGCTCATTTCGTGCATTAAACTCAACAAAATTAAAGCAGTTTAGTGTAGAGAAAAGTTATATTGAAAGTATTGTTAAGCTTTTCCTATGTTGTTTATGCAATAGAAAATGTTTGCATATCCCATTTGTCACAGACAAGAAATATGAGGTATAGATGAACTAGTATTACCTCAAATAAAATTTACAAAAGCACGACTATACTTGACCAATACTAACAAGCTCTAAAATTATTTGATTTTTTTCGAAGTTGGATTTTTGGAACTTTGTCAACATTGTGATGAAAAACATTGATTGAATATCTCTGTACGTGATGGTATCCTAAGGAAAGAAACTTAAGTGGACACAGGCCATGCCCTAGGAGTTTATAATCTAAGACAGATAATATAAATATGGGACATTAGGAGAATATTCATGTTTATCTATAAAGTAGATAGATAGAGCTAAAGTTTTTTTGTTTGTTTGTTTGGTTGTTGGTGGTTGTTTTTTTTTTTTAATCAAGATCATGCTTGTCGCTATGTTTTAGGAAAATAATAATGACATGAAGCTTTTGGCTTCATAGTAACTAAAAGTCTTTAAAACCTGCTGTTATAGTCCTGAATCCCAATACTGACCTCATTTCCTTTCTCAACTTCCTAAATAAAATACATAAACAAAAATGATCAGTTTCAATGGAGATATTAGAAATTCCCTTCTTCCAAGTATACACAATACCAAAAGACCGAAAAGTTTTTTTTTAAATCCAAAAATCAAGGAAGTATTTATTTTATCTGCCCAATAGAGAATAAGTATTTTAGCTTAACTGACCAATCGTTTGGCTGAAATAACTGACTGGTTTGGAAACGCATAGAAACAACCTAAACCTGTACTGCAGGTTTTTTTCACTATTTCCAAGGATAATTAAAGCATATTAGAAGAGGGATATAAGGTAACCTTCATTATTTCCTTTTCTCTACATATTAAGTGTTTTATAAGGAAATTTACTCACTGGCATGTCAGTCTGGCTGCTTTTTCACACACTAGCCTTTATTAAAAAAAAGAAAAAAAAAAGAAACTAGGTACTGAGATGAAATGTACTATAAAACTGCTACATTCCTTTTATATCTATATCACTTTTATTGTATCTCTTTCACGTGGATTATAAAATATGTCCACATATTTTTCAATAAGAGAGGTGCCATATGAATTTAACTTGATTAATGTGGCATCCACCATATTCATCAATAAAGTGGCAACTGTCATTCTACTTTTCAAAGTAAAACAAAGTATTTTTAAAAATTAAAACAGATTTGTTGAGGGGGATGGGAGGAATATTTCACATTGAAGTTCACTCTGGCAGATAATATTCTTTTCTCAACTTTAGAGAAGCAAACTTCTTCCCAAGTATTTTGAGTAGAACCTCTTTAAATTGTTTCTCTTCAGTTTGTTAATGAATTGTTGTGTCCTTTTAGATTAGAATTTTTAAAAATAAGTAATTAGCTAGCCAAGAGATACAGAATGTTGAGATTTAGACTTTTGGGAGCGAATAAAGCATTGAGAAGTTCCTTATAATGAAAGTAAATTGAAGTTCCCTTATTTTTCAGAGTATGTGACTTCCTTAGTATTGTCCTTCTTAAACCAAGGACATCTTCAAAACATCTTGCATTATCCCTTGGATGTGTCTTTTCTTTTTAAAAAGGACACAGATACATCTTCCTACTGATTAAGTATCAGAGTTCTGCTAGGAATTATATAGAATATAAAATTAGATGTTGTCCCTGCCCAGTGGGCTCACAATATCTCTACAATTTGCTGTAAAATATGTCTACATATTGTATAACAGATGCACTTCAAGTGCTAAATGTCTGGAGATAAATCTATTATTGACTTCATCCTCTCAACCTTTCCAATTTCCTTCATCATTTTGTCAGTTCTCTTTCTCTGCATTCCAGAGGCAGGCTAGTAATGCCCAGGGTTGTGCTGGGGTGCCAGGGTCCAAACTAAATTATAGCAGATTGTGTGTCACAGTAATGTGTTCATCCCCTTGAGTGTTCCCTCCCTCCAGCCAATACTTTAAAGTATAATCCATAAGATAAACTATATGTATATATGTGTGTATACACACATACATATACATGTATGTGTATACCCACCATACATATATGTGTGTATACATATACACACATATATGTATTTAACGTATATTTCACAATTTGGTCAGCATCCCTGACCTTAATTTCTTTAATTAGAAGATATCAACTTCAGCAAGTGACCCAACATTTGTGATTATACATCTCTTAAATCATGTCAAGACACACTGACCACCAGAACATTGTCCAAATATTTCATTTTTAATCTGGGAGTGAAGCTACTCTTGATTAGATATAAGATTCCACAGTAAAAAAAGATCAAGTTTAATTCACAGGTTTAGTTCATGCCTACATTTTTGTAAACAACTATGAATATATCCATGGTCCTGCACTTTGATTTTGCGCTTGGAAAATCATCTGGACACATAAAGCACAACAAGTTCTAATTCCTTGTCATCAGTTCTGTTAGTACAACAATCTCCATTTTCAGGGACAATTGTGCTAACAATAGAGGTTTAAAATACACTTTTCTGATTGGAACAATCTCAATGCTATTTTCCCCAGATAATGAAAATTCTTATGCAAACATTTTCACTTATCCTGAGGTGAGGAACCTATGGCCTCAAGGCCACATATGGCCTTCTATGTTGTTGGGTGGGGCCTTTTGATTGACTCCAAGTATTACAGAACAAATGCTTTTATTAAGGGGATTTGTTCTGTGAAGTTTGGATTCAAAGGACCACATCTGTGGTACTAATAGGCCACAGGTGGACTAGAGGCCTCAGGTTCCCACCCCTGATACCAAAATCAAGGAAGATTCAGTAGTTACAGTTAAAAAAAAATCTGCTTGCTTAAAGGTAACAAACAATTCTTAGCATAGAAGGGCATTTTGTTTGTGTTTTTCATAAATGTAAAATTAATACATTTTTTTCCTACCTTAAAAATCAAGTTAAAATATGAAGAGTTTTTTTTCTTTTATTTTAGGGAAGAGAACTGATTGTTTTGTATCTTCTTTTCATAATGAAGCTTGAAAGGATATTTGATAAGTTATCCCTAATGATAACAGGGTGTCTGACTAGATACCACCAATGCACTGAATATGTACCAGTTCTTAAACTACTTATCTTTTGCCACTAAATTTAAAAGTAATATAGTTGTTCAGTTGTTGCAGTCATGTCCTACTCTTTATGACCCTGGTTGGAGTTTTCTTGGCAAAGATAATGGAGCAGTTTGCCATTTCCTTTTCCAGCTGATTAACAGATGAGGAAGCTGAGGCAAACAGGGTTAAATGATTTGTCCAGGGTCACACAACTAGTAAGTGTCTGAGGCCAGATTTGAGCTTGGGAAGCCAAGTTTTCTTAACTCGAGGCCAAGAGACTATCTATTGTGCCAACTAGCTGGGTTTATTGTTGTTTTTGTATTTATGACAAAATGATTCTCATGGATATTCATCTTAGACCTGCTTCATTTCTGACCTGTGCTGGTTCACTTGTCTAGAACTTCTTGTCCTGTGTTTGGCCATGTCCTCCATTAAATGCTCCATGTAATGTGCTTCCTCTAGTTCTCTTGACCTTTTGCATACACCCAAGGAACACACAGGCTTCAGATGATGGGCATCAAATTCATAACTTCAAGTTATTCCTCATTCTCACTGAAGGACTGGCTGACCTTCTTTTCCCAGCCAAATATGCTTCGCTTCTGATCACATTTTATGCCACATCCCTTGTGCAATTTTCACTTGGTCCTGGGATGCATTCTATTCACAGTCATCAGGGAGAAGGAAGGAAATAAGTATTTGTTAAGTACCTATGATGTGCCAGGCACTGTACTAGGCACTTACAAATATTATCTCTGGTGAGTCTCACAACAACGCTGTGAGTAGTTGCTTTCAAGATCTCTCATTTTATAGGTGAGGAAATTGAGGCAAACAAAGGTTAAGTGACTTGCCCAAGGTCATATAGCTATAAGAGTCTGAGCCCTGATTTAAACTCAGGTCTTCTTGACTCCAAACCAAACACTCTATTCCCCATGTGACGTAGCTACCTATCATACTGGCATAGATACTTCACTTTTTATAGTGCAAATACATGGTTCATCAAGTCTTTACTATATAACTAAAGTATATCCATATAATTCTAAGAGAAAATCATTAAATTTAATTTTTTTTCTTCATTGTAATACTTATTTGCTCATTTCATTGACATTATATAGATTACCCATGCAAGATTCGGGGCCTTTCATTTCGAAAACATGAAATTTCCTTAGAATATAAACTCCTTGAGGAAGGGACTATTTCATTTTTGTCTTGACATCTCAGTTCCCTTGTACCTTGTTCCTTAACCTTAATTTTATTTTGAGTTGAATTCTATAGAAATAGAAATAAATGTATAACATTTACAAAAGAATAGAGCAGAATTCCTAAAAATGTTTATGGGGATGGATGTGGGGGAGAGGAAGGTGGTTGGGTGTGAGAAGCAATATTTTATTAATCTGAAGTCATGCACAAGGTTTAGAATAAGGTTGTAGAACTAATTGTAGTCTTCCAACACAATGAAGAAACAAGTGCGGGGCAAGAGGTTGGGGGAATTGGCAGAGAAGATGAACCAACAACCAAAATATTGAAGTTCAGGCATGAAGACCTGAGAGATCTTGATGTTGGGATGTCCAGGATTCTTAGGAAAAAAAAAACTTCTCCTGAGCTAGACAGTAGCAAGAGAACTGGTTCATATAGGTAGGTTCTTTAATCCTGCATTATTCAGAAGACTAACAATCACAAGACTAATTGAAAAATCCTCATAATTAATGTTTTCATTAATTCTGAAGCCTGATTTAAACAATCCTTATAGCAAAATTTCAGAACAGAAACAAAATGAAAATAGATGAAAATCACCAATAACAAATCCAGGATTTCAGGTTTTTAAAATGTTTACTAAATAAAACTAAATATTTGTGTGAATGAATGCTTATGAGCATCTGTAGACATCTTATATGTACATATATATTCCATTGGGACTTTACTGGGTAGTATTGCTAATTCATAACCTCATAAGTTATTTAGTTCTTACAATGTAATACTCCCAGGCAGTAGTTTACTATATATCTATAAACTTCAATTTTCAGTTCAAAATCTCAGATGTTTCAATTTGCATTTAGCTACAAGTGGCAAGGAGATTATCATCTCTGATCCAATTTTTAAATGGAAAACTAATTTGATTTATGGGAGTGGCAAAAATATAAACATTTTAGATAAATCTTTTGCCAAATTCTAGATGAAAAATGGTGTTAACTGTTAAGTTTGGCCTTTTGAAGAATTATTTTTAACTGAATATGTCAATGTTCTGCCCTATAATGTTTTCCTATGTAATATTCGCAGTATTACCTTGTTCTATTTCTCAGTACATAACCTCTTTAAAATGAATGGGATATTAGTACATGCTACTTTCTCTAGTGAGATAAGCTGAATAATAAAGAAAAAAGTTCTAGTCTTTACATCATTCATAATCATGTGTTAGCTATGTTGGGGGGGACTTGTTATCACATCAAAATAAACACAGAAATCAAACTTTGAAACAAATAAATGACTTCCAATTACTTTCTTTTTAAATATTCTGCAATCTCAACAGTTTAGGTAACCTCTTTCACAGATGCAAATGAAATTCATTGATACTTCTTCACCTGTGCGATTATTATTATGTACTTATGAAAACCTTCCATAGATGATCTACTCAACATTGGATGATTTCCTCTATTTCTTTTAAAATTTTATGGGCCTTCGAAGGCAGGCCCCATCAGTTATAGGCAATATGCAGGCTCTTTTGTTCCTTAGTTGTGTTTTTGTTTTGCTGTTGTTCTTTGTTTGGTTTTTTTCCCCATTTTGGATGACTAGACCAACTTCAGGTGCTCAGAGTTGGGTGAAGTCAGTACAATGTCCATCATGAACAGAAACATTTGGACAACATCATTTAACAGTAAGTCTATATTTTATTTGGTCTAGATTTTTTCTTAAGGACAATGCCTTAAGACCAAATCACTCTGGCTTTCATTAATTGGCCAACAATAGGTCCCAGGCAAACCGTGGGGTCAGTGATTGCTTTAGAGTAAATGTAAATAGAAATTGTTTCTGTTTGGCCAGAAATCCTGAAGGTCTTCCCGCTCACATACACATACACATATACATACACATACACATATACATATACATATACATACACATACACATACACATACACATATACATGTACATGTACATGTACATGTACATATGCATGTGCATGTACTATACATATACATATACATATACAGACAGACATTCAGACACACATATGCATATACATACACAAACACCCATATGTGAGACTTAAGTAAAGAGGCCATTCTTTGCCTCATTTCTTACCTAGAATTGATCGTTGAATGGGCTTTGCCTCATCCAAACTGAGACTAGGAAAGACATTTGCTTAAAAAGGCCATGGTCTCCCACCAAATCCTGGGCTACCTTCAGTCACCGTGTCCTATATCTGCATCTGGACTCAGAATACTCCAGAGGAGAAAGTGAGGCTGGTTACTTTGCACCAATTTTAAATCATGTTATCACCTTCCTGATGTTATAGTCCTTTTTGAGAATAGAAGACAAGCAAAAGTAATGTCAGTCCTGAACAGGAACATCTGGAGAACATCATTTAACAGTAAGTCTGTCTTCTATTTGGACAGTAGGTAGGACCTAATCGTTGACATTAGTAAATACCTTTCATGATATATGTCCCCTTGTTTTATACCTTGCTTGATTTTGATACTTACTGTATCATTAAACAAAGTTATCTCCATTATCACATCTGTCATGGTATCTTTATATAACTTTAAAACATGAGAAAAGGCTCCTGTACTTGATGATAATCCTTAAGGCTGGATTTTGATAACTGAGCAAATTCTTCTTTTTTATTTCTGTTTTTCTTTCTATTTTCTTTCTGTTTCTCTTTAATTCTTTCTAAAATTAAAATAAAAAGTGAAAATATAGAAAATGTATGGTTTTTAGCTAAATGGGATAATAGATAGCATATTCTCCTCAGAAATTTGAATATAGAAGCTTGAGCAATTGACTTTATCAAGAACCTGAAGTTAACAAAAAACAAACTTTCATGAGACCCCTGGGTATCTCACCTCGAAGTGCTGATAATAAGGATAAGCAAAGAGACTATTGCACTTTATTCATAAACATATGTAGTAGAAGATAAAGAAGTAGTTAAATTCTCTAAAGAATCTTCTCAACTAATGCTACATATAATTAATTTGTGCCTGAAAAACCCTTATATGACAAAATGGTAGAAAGAAAAAAAGTGTCGGAAAGTATAGATTGAGATACAGAAATGGAAGATTCCAAGGGTTTGGTAGACTTTTCAGAAGGTTTCTCCTTTTTCTCATGAGTGTTTTTTCAAGAAGATATGAGAAGGCCCTACGATAATAGGCATTAAAGAACATTTTTAAAAGTCTTAACAAACAAGAAGTGACCAAGTACAAATAAGGGATTCATTATAGAAGCATATGGTTGGTTTGTAGCCAGACATATATTGGCTAGATCAAAGGTAAAATAATTATACAAGTAAGAGAGAGGACACAATTTCAAAATTTCCAGCCTACTCTATCTTAAAAGTTGTCAATTCCAAAAATGGGAAGTAGATAAAAGTAATAATTGATTGTTATCATTCACTTAACCTTTCTGGGAAAAAAATTTCTTCATATATAAATGAAGGGGTTTTAGCAAACAATTTTTAAGGTTCTTCCAGCATTAAGGTCTATGATGCTAGGAGAAGTTCCATCAATTCGAAACAGTCACCACAACAATGTGGAAGAAAGTCCCAGAAACCACTTCAGTCAACAAACAATTGATTTCCTTGCCAAATAGAGAGATGTGGCAGCCAACAGTAACCCAATTTAGAGTATAAGTTCATTTGGAAAACATTACTGAGTAGAATGACAGAAGATTATTAGCAGCTATGCCTCACAAAACAGTGAAAGCAGTTGATGGAAAATAGCCTGCACAAATGAAAGAATGGATTAATTGTCTGGATAATTAATGCAGAAGTTGGTGGGAATTTGTTGATTCTTTCCAATCTATTTTTTTTCTTGAACTGTGAGCTCTGTGCCAAACTAAATAACAATGATGTATTCATATTTTCACATTCTATGCCAACAGTTTGGAACCCATCATTCCTGAGTAGTAACTGAAGAATTTCATATGGCCCAACTTGAGGTTTCAAAATATGACTTTGACTTCCTGAAACTCTCAGGATTATATTGATGAAGAGAGTGATCTCTAAGTGGGATTACTGGCCAAAGCAATGGTATTAGCCTAGAGTGTAATTTGATAACTTTTCCTAGTAGTACAAAATTGTGTATTTTTACATTAGTTGGTTATCAGAAAAAGTCTAACACTTCCTTTACCATCAGTAATAATAACACACACTGAAAAGTGTTTAAAGCTTTCTAAAGCCTTTCTCTTTCAACAGTCTTGTTGAGGTAGGTAAACTCATAGAGCTGTACAATCCAGAATATAAGAACCAGAAAAGACCCTGGAGATCATCTAAACCAATCTCCTTATTTTACAAATAAGGAATCTGAAATCCAGAGATGTCAAGGGGTAACATGTGATAACAATAATGACTTGGATATATCACTATAAGGTTTTGAAAGCATTTAGAACCACTAGATGATTTGAGTCCCAAAATTACATCATAAGTACATGTAGATATTATTCACATCCTCATTTTTTTAAAGAACACATTTTGGTTATTTAGTTCCAAATTTTCTTCTTCCATTTACCCCCATTGCATCCAATGAAAAGGCAAGAAAAAACAAAATCCATTACAAGCATGTATAGTCATGCAGAACAAATTCCAGATTAGCAGTGTTTAAAAAAGAAAGATGGAAAGAGGGAAAAAGTATGCTTCAATCTGCGCTCTGAGTTGATCAGTTTCTATCTGGAGGTGGAAAGGCATGTTCTCACAAGTTCTTTGGACACAACACATTGTTGTACCTAATCTATTCCCACTGATTTGTGGTAGGTCATGTGTTGACCAGAGTTACAGAGTCTTTCAAAGTTGATAATTTTTAAAATATTGCTGTTACTGTGTAAATTATTCTCCTGGTCTGATCACTTCACTTTACATCAGTTCATACAAGTCTTCCAGATATTTCTGAAAACCTCCCTTCATCACTACTTGTAGTAAAATAACATTCCATCACATTCATATATCTAACATGTTCAGCTATTCCACAATTGATGAGCATCCCCTTAGTTTCTAATTCTTCACCACCACAAAAGAGCTGCTATAAATTTTTTAATTCATAAGTCTTTTCTGCTTTCTTTAATCTCCTTGGGGTATAGCCCTAACTATTATAGTGTGTGTGCATGTATGGATATAGATATGGATACGGACTATGGATATGTATGTTTGTGTATGTATATATATGTATGTAGGTATATGTATGTGTGTATATATGTACATATAAGCATGTATGCGTATACATGTGTATATGTATATACGTACATATACGCATATATAAACATACATGTACATATATATACCTATGTATGTATGCAATTTTGTTGAGTCAAAAGGTATACACAATTTAATAGTCTTCAGGGTATAGGTCTAAATAGCTTTCAAAAATGGTTAGACTAATTCACATCTCCACCAACAGAGCAATCAGTGTGCCTGTTTTTCTACATCCTCTCTAACATTTGTCATTTTCTTTCCTGTTGTATTAGCCAATTTACGGGCATGAGGTGGTACCTCAGAGTTGTTTTAATTTGCATATTCTAATTATAGAAATTTAGAGCATTTTTTAATATGGGTATTGAAAGCTTTGATTTCTCCTCTGAAAATGATTATTCATATCTTTTGTGAATTGGGAAATGGCTTTTATTTTTATAAATTTTCAGTTCCCCATATATTAGGAAATGAGATCTTTCTTCACTAGAGAAACTTACCACAAATTTTTCCCCAGGTTCTTTTTTTTCTAATTTTAACTGCAGTGATTTGGTTAGTAATAACTTTTTTAATTTTATATGTTCAAAATTATCCATTTTTTCTCCGGTGAAACTTTCTGTCTCTTATTTCATCATGAATTCTCCCACTATACATAGATCTTACAAGTAATTCCTTCCCAGCTCTCCTAATTTGTTTACACAATCACCTGTATGTTTAAATGTGCACCCATTTTGAGCTTATGTTGCTATACAATGTGAAATGTTGGTCTATGACTAATTTTTCCCACACTACTTTGCAATTTCCAACAGCTTTTTTTTCCCCATAGTGACTTTTTGCCCTCACAGCTGGGTTCTCTCATTTATCCAATACTAGGTTACTGCATTAATTTATTTCTCTATGTTGCAGCTAAATTGAACAGTAGATAGAGTGCTGGGTCAGAGTCAAGAAGACTTCTCTTCCTGAGTCCAAACAGCACCTCAGATACTTAGTAGCTTTATGACCCTGTTGTGCCTGAATTTTGTCTCTGTAAAATGAGCTGGAGAAGGGAATGATAAACCATTCCAAAATCTTTGCCAAGAAAACCCCAATAAGTGGTCTCAATCCAAAACCGCCTGACCAACTACAACATCGTGTACCTGATCTGTTCCACTGATCAACCTCTCTATTTCTAATCCAGCAACAAATTGTTTTGATAGAGTTATGCAGTATAATTTGCTATCTGATACTTCTAGGCCCCTTTCCTTCTTTTATTTCTCTGTAAGTTAACTCTTCATTATTAGTATGGAAAATAAATTAGCTAGTTTAGGAAGTATTATCATTTGATTATATTGGCCCAGCCTACTCATGAAAAAATAATATTTCTCTAATTATTTAGATCTGGGGGTGGAGCCAAAATGGTGGCATAAAAAACAGGGACTCACTTGAGCTCTCCCCCAAATCCCTCCAAACACCTGTGAAAAATGGCTCTAAACAAATTCTAGAGCTACAGAACCCATGAAATGACAGAGCAAAACAAGTCTGCAGCCCAAGATGACCTGGATGGTCACTGGGAAGGGTCTATCACACAGAGCTGGAAGTGGAGCACAGACCAGCATGGACCAGGCTGGAGCAGATCAAGTGGAGGCAGGCCTCAGCGCACTGAAACACTGGCAGCTGTGATGGTTTCCAGACTTCTCAGTCCACAAATGCCAAAAACAACTTAGGGGGGTAAGTGGGAAAACTATAGGATCTGGTGAGAGAAGGGCACAGTCCAGCCCAGACCCAGGGCTGGGGAGGTGGCTGCAGCAGTGGGGGCAGCAGCAGCAGCAGTGGCAGCAGCTGCTTCCAGAACTCCAGGCCCACATACAGCCAGAAGAGATCATCAAAGTCAAAGATCCTACATCAAAAGCTTCCAAAAAAAATATGAATTGGTCTCAGGCCATGGAAGAGCTCAAAAGGATTTGGAAAATCAAATAGGAGAAGTAGAGGAAAAATTGGGAAGAGAAATGAGAGTGATTCAAGAAAATAATGAAAAACATGTCAACCACTTGCTAAAGGAGACCAAAAAATACTAAAGAAAATAACACCTTAAAAATAGACTAACCCAAGGGCAAAAGATCGTTTTATAGTTTTTTTCTTTCTCTGATGCATGCACAAATCATTGATCTGCTCTTTCTCTTTTTTATCAATGTAAGCGTTTATAGATATACATTTTCCCTTAAGCACTACTTTTGCTGAGTTCCACAAATTTTACTGTGTTGTCTCATTGTTGTCATTACCTTTAATACTTTGTTGATTGTTTCTATGATTAATATATTTCTTGTTTATCTTATCTCCATATTTTAGAAAGGGAAACCAAGAATCAGAGAGTTTGTTGCTTACCTATTTCTACACAGCTAAGAAAGGGGAAGGCAAGATTTGAACCCTGATTTCAAGTCTTTCTTAACCTTAGCCAGAAGTGTAAGAGGAAAGGATCTAGAACATAACTATGAAATATTAGCATTGTAAAAATCAACTATGGGTATCATGATTGCATGTGATTGAGACCAATATTTTTTTTCCTGTCAAGTAATCTTTGAGGAAAGGGTCTTCTTAACATTTTGAAAATATACTAATATTCATGTTGAAATTTTCCTTGATGTGGCTTACACACTAGTGAATAAAATCTCTCATTATGGAGGGTAGGTAACTTTAATAAAAGAACATTAGAACCTAAGTCACTAGAAATTCAGATTCAGGCTGAAATGAAATAAATCTAGTTGATCTCTGGAAAACCAACTTAATGAAAGTAAGATAGAAAAATTAGTTCTTAAGCATCTAATACACATGGAAGACTTTACTTGGTGCTGGAGATACAAAGATAAAATTAATCCTTCAAAGAAGTCAATTTAGTTCTCTGCTTCTTTGATCAACTCACTTCTTCTTTCTTCTCCCAAAGGTCTATACTGGTTCTTCTTCTCTGTATTCTATCCCTTGATAATCTCATTAAACCCATGGACTTCAATATTATTTTATACAACTGACACCCAGATCTCTTTTTCCAACTGTCTACTGAGTATTTCCATATAAATATGTTGACACCTCATACTCAATGTACATATAGCTAACCTCAACATCTTTCCCCAAATAGGCTTTTTTGTAACTGACTACTCTATGAGGAAATAGATGTGGAGATATCTCTATGTGGAAATAGAGGTGGAGGCTCCTGATACCACTACATTTCTGGGTTTGAAACTAGAGAATCATCTTTGATATCTCTGTCTTCAATTCATCCATATCCATTGACAAGTCCTAAATGTTCTGAGTCACAAGATGTGTCAAATCTGTTATTTCATTTCTATTTGTACTGTAATCACTCTACTTTAATTCTCTAAAACCACTCTACTAGAAGCCTCTTATTAATTTATGTGACTCTAGTTTCTTTCCCAACCAACCCATTCTAAAAACTGTTGCTAGAGTGAACTGCATAAATGACAACTCTAATCATTCCACTCTTCTGCAAAACAAACAAAACAAAACAAAACTTCTCAATTGGGAGCCATTGCCCATAGGGGAAAAAATTGAAAATCTTTAGTATTTAAGATCATCCACAATCTATCCGTAATCTACTTTTCCAAACTTATCTATTGTTGTTGTTCCTCTTCCAGCACCCTCTTGCATTAGTCAAATGGAATGATTTTTCTCTTTTTTAAATATTTTTTTATTTATTTAATATTTTTAGTTTTCAGCATTGATTATCACAAGAGTTTGAATTGCCAACTTTCTCCCCATTTCTACCCTACCTCCCACTCCAAGATGGCATATATTCTGATTGCCCCATTCCCCAGTCAGCCCTTCCTTCTATCAGCCCACACCCCCTCCCCAATCCCTTTTCCTTACTTTCTTATAGGACAAGATAGATTTCTATGTCCCATTACCTGTACAGCTTATTTCTTAGTGGCATGCAAAAACTTTTTTTTGAACATCTGCTTTTAAAAGTTGAGTTCCAAATTCTCTCCCCTCTTCCCTCCCCACCCACCCTCCTTAAGAAGGCAAGCAATTCAACATAGGCTGCATGCATATCATTATATAATACCCTTCCACAATACTCCTGTTGTGAAAGACTAACTATATTTTGCTCCTTCCTAGCCTATTCCCCTTTGTCCAATTTTCTCCCTTGACTCTGTCCCTTTTCAAAAGTGTTTGCTTTTGATTACCTCCTGCCCATATCTGCCCTCCTTTCTATCATCCCCCCTTTTTTATCTCCTTCCTCCTTCTTTCCTGTGGGGTAAAATACCAATTGAGTGTGTATGTTATTTCCTCCTCAGGTCAAATCCAATGAGAGCAAGATTGACTCATTCCCCCTCACCTGTCCTCTCTTCCCTTCCAAAGAACTGCTTTTTCTTGCCACTTTTATGTGAGATATTTTACCCCATTCTGTATCTCCCTTTCTCCCTCTCTCAATATATTCCTATCTCATCCCTTAATTTGATTTTATTTTTTTGATAGCATCCCTTCATATTCAACTCACCCTGTGTACTCTGTCTATACATATACATATACATATATATATATATATGTATATATACATATACATACATACATATATATACATATACATATATACATACATATATACATATACATATATACATACATATACATACATACATACATATATATATATATATGTAGGCTCTTGACTTTGACCTTGTTGACTTCTTCTGGCTGTATGTTTTGGTGTTCTTTGTCACCAAAGAAAGATTCCAAAGTCTGAGTCTGAATCTGAGTCCATTTTCGCTGCCTGGCCATGTTCCCAGACAACTACTTGACCCTTGAGTTTTTTGTCGGGTTATGACTGCTTGCAGAGTATAGAGTACTTTGTCCCATGCTTGAGGCACTGTGCTACTGTTTTCAGTGCTTTTCTACACAGCAAGCTCTGCCACACCAGCACTCCTCCTCCTCCATGAACCAGCAATGCAGAGCACGATTCAGATCTGAGCAGGCTCTGCACTCCCACTCCAGTCTGCCACTTAATTCCTCCCACGAGTTGGTCCTGGGGCTGGAAGCAACTGCAACTGTAGTTCTGTAGCTGTACCACCTCTGCTGCCCCCTGAATGGCGAACTCCTTTCACTCTGTCCCTGCAGTATTTTCCCACTATCCTTCTCTGTTGTCTTTGGTGTTTGTGGGTTGAGAAGTCTGGTAACTGCCACAGCTCACTGATTCAGTGTGGTAGGGCCTGTTCCACCCAGCTCCCATTCTTCTTGGTCTAGGCACAGCTCATGCTGGGCTCTGCTCCATTCTGCTTGCAGCTCTGTGCAATAGACCTTACCCAGAGACCATCCAGGCTGTTCTGGGCTCGAGCCCTGTTTCTGTCCACTATTCCGTGGGTTCTGCAGTTCTAGAATTTGTTCAGAGCCATTTTATAGGTGTTTGGAGGGTCCTGGGGGAGAGCTTTAAGCCAGTCCCTGCTTTCCAGCCTCCATCTTTGCTCTGCCCCCAAATTGAATGATTTTTCATCCCCAAAGCAACTAATTTCACTTCCCTGCATTAGTACTTTTGCTCTCACTGTTACCTCTCCTGAAAATCCCTTCCAATTCATCTACTCCCCAAATTTTCACATCTTTGGAAGCTCTGCTCAACTCAATAAATTTGTTGCTTATTCTCTGAAGGAAAACAATCTCTTTCTTCTTTGAGGGTTTTTTTAATCACTTGCAGTTTATTTTATGGTAGCTCTCTCTTTCTTCATTTTTTGCTGTATTATGAATATATTACTTTTGTACTGGGGATGAAAGCAATATCCTAAGGTCTTGCCCAAAGTAGGTTAGATGAGATTTAATTAGCTCAGAGGAGTAAAGCAGAAGATGTTAATGTCTTCCTAGTCAACCAAGTCTGCCTGGGCCTAGATATTTGGCCAGTAGCCTAAAACAGAGATGGCAGGATAACTACACTCCACTGACTCAATATGGCATCCTTATTGAGTATCCTTGCTGAATATCCTTCAGCTGTTATGACTAAGCAAATCTCCTTTTGTTAACTGGTAGATCTTCTACAAGTAATTCATTTCATTCCAATACTGAATTTAAACTAATAAAATGGAAAAATAGAATTTACTACAATTGAATAGAAAATAATGAAGATATTAGAAATTATTTGCCTGATTAAATACTAAAAATATGACAACTTAGGGAAAATAGTTGAATATTTACAAAAATTTAAAATACCCAGAACAACAAAAGAAGACATAGATTATTTAACCTAATATCAGAAAGATAATTCAACAAGTCATACATAACTTCCAAAGGAGAAAAAAAACAACTCTAAAATCAGATAAGATTTACAATTGAATTATATTGACGCACCTTTTAAATTTCTTTCAATAATAGTAAAAAATATGTTCATGATATCTAAATCAGGGAAAGAAAAAATAGAGAAACTACAGACCAATATCTAAAATGAATTTTTAAATTAAACTAAATATTAGCAATCTGGCTATAAGAACATATTATAAAGTTTACATACCATGATAATCTTGGGTTTATGTCAGAACTGCAGAAATACACGCACACACACACACACACACGCACACACGTATGTGTGTATAGCTACAGATATATACATATATACACATACATGCACACACATATATACGCATATGCACATATATATGTACATATGATATTATAGAATAATTACAATCATGTGATTACATCAACAGTTGCTGAAAAAGGCATTTGTTGAAGTCCTACACCTTCATTTCTATTAAAAACTCTAGAATGCATATGAATAAACGGACTCTTCCTTAATATAATAATAGTACTAATCAAAATTCAAGAACAAACATTTTAAGTAATAGAGACAAATTTTACATCATTCCAATAATATTAAGGGTAATACAAGGGTGCTCATTATCACTATAATATTTAATAGAATGATAAAAATGCTAGCTATAGCAAAAAAAAAGACCAAAAAGAGGAATAATTATAGGCAAAATGAAAACAAAATTATTGTTTTTTGGAAAGATGATGATTTAGGGAAACTTGGAGAGGTCAACTAAAATTAATTGCAATGACTAGGAAAGTTGAAGGATACAAAATTAATCTTCCTAAATAATTAGGATTCTTATATGTAATCAACAAAATCAGCAAAAAACAAAAAACTAGGAAATGAAATTCCTTCAGAATAACTACAGAACCTATCAAATATTTGGCAGTCTATTTATCAAGATTCACCAACGGACTAAATCAATCTAATGATAAAAATGACAAATCTACTTAAATTAATTTTTTTCTTTAATACCTCACTAAAAGAAAAAAAAAAACTTCCAAAATATTTTATAACCCTAGAAAAAATACTAATGAAACTTGGTTTGGTAGAAATTAAGTTTAGATCAACACATCATACTTTACATCAAGAAAGGCCTCAAATTTATGCTTGACCTAGATATTAAAGACCACAACTGAAATAAATTAAGGAACAAGGAAAAACATTAATTTTTGAACATAAATAGTGAGGAAGAGTATGTGACAACATGTGATAGAGATGATCACATCAGACAAGACGGAAAACTTTATTATGTATTTTTTAAGTTTTTGCATAATTGAATCTAATATAAAAATCTGAAAAAATAACTAAAATATATCTTTGCAAGAAGTTTCTTTGATAAATATTTATATCTTAGTTATATTATTAAAAGATTTAAACTTAAAAGACTAATATTCACTCCCCAACAAATATAGACTGGATAAATGGTCAAAGGATATTTAAGGAAAAAATCCAAGTTATCAACACTCATGAAAAAATTCTCCAAATCTCTAATAATTATAAAAATGAGCATTTAAGCAACTTGAGATACTGCTTTGAGGAATTGATTACCTATCAGACTGCCAAAAATATCTAAAGAATAAAATGACAAATTAGAGAGTTTGTGGGGAAAAGAAATACACTAGTGCCTTTTTGGCCCAACCATTTTAGAAATCATTTTGGAGCTATTTTCAGACAGTTAATAAAGCATGGATATCATTTGATCTAGCTATCCCCTACTTACCATGTGTATCCAAAGAATCAACCAGTAGGGAAAAGATCTATACGTATAAGCATACTTATTTCTAGCTGTTCTTTTTGTGGTAGCCAAAAATTAGAAATTAAAGATATAGCTTTTAAAGAGGAATAGCTTAACAAGTTGTGGTATATAAATACAATGTAATATTATTTTGCCAAAAAGAAAGATGAAGTGGGCAATTGCAGGGGAAACTGGGAAGACCTCTATTAATTGATCCAGCACAAATTTCACATAAATTTATAAAGTGATAACAGCATTACAAAGAAATACAATTTTGAATGACTTTAGAACTCTGGTCAACACAGTGGTAAACCACTGTGGCAGGTAAAAGATGAAATGACTGAAGAAACAAAGGTTTGAGTTTCCAAGCATATAAATATATTAAACAATGCAAGTCAATTACATAACAAATTAAGACCAACTGCCTTCCTCACCTCTGGCACTTGATCTCAAATACAGGGAGAGAGAGAGTTTTATGCATTAGAAATAACTGAATATGAGCAATTAATTAAAATAATTAACCAAGAAACAAAATTAGGTAACTTGATTTCTAATGGGAGGAAAGATTAGGGACTGTCCAAATGGAGAGGAGGTGAGTCAATAAGTGCAATTCCCTGAAATCAGAAAAAAAAGTGTCTCACTCCCCTCAAGTGTCTGTATTCAACCAAAAGAACATGGAAACAGTAACAGATTGATCAGTATAGGGCCAGTTCTCAGAGAAGATAAGTAGGTTGCTTGAAATGTTTAATTGTGAGAAAATTCATTGCATCATTCTTTGGATCTGACTGGATTTCAGTCAATCTAACTTATGTCCTTAGTTAAGAGTCTTTAAGCAGCAGGTAGAGGTAGTCCAGCTTCTTAGCATGTGGGGATAAGTTCAAGGAAGGCAACAAAGTTCTCTTACAATCCCCACAATTAAATAAAATTTTCTCACAGGACAGAAATTGCACTATACTCATAATTGAAGAGAAAAGGAACTGGGGTAACTCTAGAATTGAGTCACAAGGAGTCAGTGTGGTCCACCCAATTCCCTCTACCACTTGGTGTTCTAATCCCTTCAGTTTCTTCAACTCCCTCACCATGAGTCTAAAATAATGAAGATATCACTCACCTCCTGACAGAGAGGTAATGAATTTAACATTTTAAAAGGAACATAAATTTTTGCATATGATTAGTGTTGGAATTTGTTTTGCGAGACTACATAACTATGTATAGAGGCTTTATTTATTTTTTTTATAGAATTTGTTCTTTGTGGGAGGGGGCACAGGGATGAATGGACTTTTAAAATGTTTGTTAATTGAGAAAAAATTAAACTTTAAGCTAACAAAAATATAAACTAGCAGGGTGTCGACAATAGTCCAGCCCTGTCTGCATCATCTCCCTACTAGATTGTTATCTCCTTGAAAGCATGGGGTACCTCTTAACATTTTATTTTTCACACCTAGCACAGCAGCATTCCTATAGCAAATCTTCATTAATATTTGCCAAGTTGAATCCTCTTTAATATTTAAAGCTTTTCTCAGATTGTCCCCAAATAATTTTCCCACTCATTTCATATTATTCCTTCTCACACATTCTATGGTCCAATCAAAATGGTCTTCTTACTATCATCACACATGGCATTCCGTTTTCCATCTCTAAAACTCTATAAGGGCTGCCTCTCTCCCCACCCCAATGCCTGAAATATGTTTCAAATGAACCTGAGTCTCAGGATGACTAGTTTTGTTCAGTTCTCAGCTAGAGACAGGGATTGGAAAGGTGGGAGATAGACAGAGACAAAGACAGATTTAGACAGAGAGAGAGAGACTTTATTTTGGAAATTCAGATAACACCCAAATTGCTGCCACAACTCATAATGGATACAACCCCAATAAGAAAAACTGACTCTCCTCATGTAGTGAAAGCTAAAATGGGATTGAGTACTAGGGCAAGGAAGATAGGAAATGAAATCACAGTGCCTAAGTGACATTAATTTGGAAACAGTAACAAGGTTTAATAATGAACCTGCAAGTTGAGAGAAGAAAACGTAAGGAAGAGATCCACAACAGAACATGGGGTTTTGTTTCTAGAACATGACAGAAAAATCATCATGAAAATGTGGATGACCTTTGGAAGTAAGAGTGAAAAATTACAATAGCATTCACATTTTCACAACCCATTTACATTCTGAAATCATTTCAGTGCCCACTGAAGGAAAGTTTTAAACACTTGAAAGGGTTAATATACTATGATTTCAAAGCCACATTCCTTGGAAAGGACTGATTCCTGTAAGCCCTTGCAAGAAAACTATAAGGTTTAAAAAAAAACTTTTTTCTAGGGCATAATTTCACAAACCCACAGTACATGACATCCAAAATTGAACATATTGGAGGCAATCAGCCAAAAATCAAGACTACACCATGCTAAGTATTAAGAGCCAAGAAGAGTGACTGGATGTCATATGCGTAGCTATGAAAACCCAGCCCATCTTGACAAAAAATAGATTTACTGTATATCATACCATATACTGTAAATGGTGGCATGCAGAGATAGCAAAAAGAAACTCATGTAAAACTCTAGCACAAGCCATGGAAGGCTCAGATACTTTTGTCTTGAGAATGAACTTTCTATGTCTATTTTAGCCAAATAGCCTCTTGTATATCTGCACTGTTCAATTGCATTGGAGGAAGAGATCTCACCACTCCCATCAGTTGCTATCACTTAGAGCAACTCAATTTGTGTGAAGAGAAATCATTCAGATGATTTATGTATGTTTCTATTTTGATTCATGGCATAATATCTCTTGCTATAGCCCAGGGTGAAGAGCACTTGGCATTGTAGGGGGAATCATTAGGACAAATTGGTGGTGTTTTTAATGTTAGGTGGAAATATATTTTCAGAGTCCAGTAAATCAGCACCCCACCCCAATAATTACACTTGTCTCTTACTGAATGAGGGGATATGAGTAATATTTCAGAAATGCTCTAAATTCCTGACAAAAACAAAAAGACAATAGAGAAATAAGAAATCAACCTGTCCTTTTCAGCACCTTTAATCCATTTCTACTTCATAGAGAACAGCATAGTGTAAATATTACTAGGGAAATTATTTGTCTTTCTGCTATAATTAATACTTGGGCATCATTAAGCTTCTGGTGCTCCAGGGGAAGACCAAGCTATAGAATCCTTCATTGTTCTGTAAGCCACTGAAAGATGCTATTTAGAAACCATTTACCTTGTAATATTATTTTTTTCTATTTGAGAATTAGGGAATCAGAAAACACTTCAGTTTAACTACAGCTACTTAGTGTGACTCCTATTCTATTTTAACAGGAACCCAGATGCAGAAGATTCCAAGTTTCTAAAGTAATCCCTAACTCTTGCTAACAAGGCATTGACAGTCCCAATTTCTCCCAACTTGACTTAAAACCAAAAGGATTTAAGAAGTTCACACTGCTGCTGGCAAAGTGCAATAAGTTACACATGAACAGGGGACCTGTTTCTCTGACTCTTTAAAGGGAATGGGTCGGACTATAGCCATCTCACCCTGGGGACGGTTTGTGTCAACACATATAGAGGAGTATGTGAAGAATTTTGCATTTTAGCATAAACAAAAGGAATACAGTTTCAGGAAAGATTAAGACTTTCCCCATATATGTTGTGTTAATTATAAGTAGAGAGTATCCAGGAACTGTTATAACTTTATTGTATAGCAGCCTTCAAGAAAAACAGTATTTATTGTGAAAGATGATTGCAGTTTCAATAGCGACTCCCTCTTATTACTTAAAAAACATATATTTAGCCAGATACCATACACACTAAGTTTAGTTCACTTGGCAGGATTTTAACCAGGCCTTTTTTTTATAATCTTTGTATTTAAAATAAATCCCAAATAAGCCATAATTCACTGGCCATGCTGAGCAATGACTATACATAGCCTATGTTTTAACATAAAAGTATAAAATTACAGAGATATGATCAATTATTTTCAAAAATGTAACGTACTGAAATGGTGTAGCAGAGAACCACATTGGTCTTCAACCGAAAACAAAAATTGCTGGGAATCAAGGGAAGGGTAAAAAAAGAGAGAGAGAAGAAAAAATGATCTAAAAAGAATTGGTTCCTGGGGGGAAATGGTTTCCCTCAGTTGCTATATTATAATAAATTCAAAAGAAAGTGGCTAACACAGCATTTCTTAATAACAAGCCAGTGGTGCTCCACACTCTTTTATATTTCAAATTAAAAATGTAGAATAAATGTACTTTATGTTATCATAAGATTCCATTTTCTTATCCCCTAAGAAAGGCAATTCAAGGGGGAAAGGAGGACAATAGCTTCAGGAACCCTAGCTCCACATTAATTCTGAGGCTATCCTCGTCAGCTGTTCAAACAACATCTGAAATGTAACTCAGATGGCAATGGCCCATAGAAATGGAATAGTCTTTGTAAGACATAGGTTAGGAATTGGACTAAAAGGTTTCAGTTTTTCTCTCCTAGTTCAACTAGAAAATTTCTTTAACAGACTCTCTTAAAATATTTACAAGGTATCACAATTTCCCTAAATTTCACTTTTGACCCTACTTTGATAATCTGCCACCTGTAGCTCAAGTCTCTGTCTCCCCAAAATAAGTCACTTAGTCAACTAAATTAGCCTCTGTTTTGTCAAAATCTGTAATACCAGGAAGTATTTATGTATAACAGTGTACCTCTTTTATAGTTCTCCAAATTTAGAGTTGCAACCCACTATCTCATGCACCAGGAAAAATGAGGGAGAAGAGGGAAGGAATGATCTAAAAGAAAAAAAATGATAATATTTCATGAGATTCTGTCCATTTTTCACGATTTCCTTCAGAAACCACAGGAGAATAAATCCAAAAATACTACATTGGGGTTCATTTGTTGGCTCTACTGAAGCAGCAGCCAGATATTACATGTAGCCTATCATTTAGTGGCTGTTTATTGTGTGAATGACTGTTGGCTATGCAAAGCAGACATTTTCCAGTTTGCCTGGGGCAGAAGAAACCCTAGAGCTGGAGCTAGGGCCTTAGCCTGTCTTCAAACTCTTTTCTCCCCTCCCCTCCTCTGTGAAAACAAGCATATTGAACTGCTCACTGGGGTTCAATTCACATTCCATCACTTCTTTTGGCTTTACTAATTCCTCATCAGCACACAAACAAAATCTATCAGTTGGAAGGGAGAACATGATCCAGGAATAAGATTCCAAAGAGTGCCTCATGGTTTCAGTGCTTCCTCTCAATTTGGTTCCTTAAGAGTTTTCCTTGTGTTTCTATTTGTAATCATTGAGTTTCTGAATGGACCCTTTCCTGAAAATGGCTTTAGTAACTCAGTTGCCAGACCTTTTTACTCAGCACAGAAGCTGCAAAGAAGGGGTTCTTTGACTCTTATGTGTCATAGACTTCTTTGGTAATCTGGCAAAGCCTATGGGCCTCTTTTCAGAATAATGTTTTTAAACACAAAATAAAATGCATGAAATTACAAAAGAAAATGATCATATTAAAATATAATTATCAACATAGAAAAAGAAAAAGTTCATAGATCCCAGGTTGAGAAGTCTTGCAAAGGAATCCAGCATCTTTACCTAACTGGTGGTTAGTTATAAGTTGATCCTACTTGCTAAAGACATGTCATTATCCTCCTTCTAGATACTTGAGTTACATACAAAGTAAAGTTTGATTTTTTAAAGAATTAGACCAAATTTTTTTGTTAGAATCCACCCACTTATTCAGAGGAAATAAGTTATTAGGACTTGGAGTGTGAAAGACTCTTAGATAGTCATCTATGTAATAGGACATACAAAGACAGATTTAGAGATAGAGGGAAAAGATAATGTTAACAGAATTTTAATGCATTCTGGAATGGACTGGTCTCTAACCTGGGAATGGATGGAGGTAAAACTGAGCAGGCCAGAGAGAGGTATATCAGGTATCAAGTAAAGTTTTTAATTAATTAATTTTAGAGTAAAGAATGTGGATTGCAAACCTGAAATTCTCCTGAAGAGAGCTCCCCCATGATGGAATAAAGGCAAATTTTGACTACATAAATCCCAAGTGCGAAGGGGGAGGGGAGGTGGATTACAATACAATCATTTCTAGGTCTTGTGCGGTTTCCCATGGCAAACCCACAAATGCATGACAATACGGGTGTTCTTGAGTCCTGTGGGAAGTTTTTAAGTTGATTGTTTCAAATATTGGGGGTTGTGATTGCTTAGTGGGGTTCAGAACCAGAGTTCTGCAATGGGAACAGGTTTTATAGTCTTTTATTCAGTTAGCTTAATATTCATAAGCATAGGAATTGTATGTATTGGGAGTGTGTGTGATTGATGCCCTTAAACTGCATTGTGAGTCTCTGGCTCCCAAGCCAAAATCTGCTAGGAAAATAGGAGCTCTGAGAAATCTAAAGTATTAGTACATTCATTACACATATGATATCAATTAATATGAGAAGCATAAATCCATTTACATTTCCTCCTTTTGGTCAAAAGTCTGCAGATTGAGGGGGAACATTCACCTGAAACATGGTGTTAATTTTATGTAAGAGAAACATCAGACCAGGGAGGGCAGAATGGAGAATACTGCCAACACTTCCTATTATAGTAACTTAGAGATGTTGCAGTCTGGCTGTCTTCAGAAATCTCACAATAACTCACAATAGTCCATGTGACATAGAGCATAGTAAAGCACTTGTTGCTCCTTTGTGCCCTGGAACCACAAAAAAACAGACAAAAACAAGATAGACTGGAATTAATCACAAATACCAGTATCCCACCTGCTACAAATATTTCAACAAATATATCATTGATAACAAAAATGGGTGGTCTATGAGTGAACATGAAATAGATTTGAAGGTATGAAATGCTCTCATCATGCTTTCATTCTATGTCATAATATAATTGGAAACATATCTTACCACTTATAGGCAAGGACTTCATACTTCTTTTTCTCAATAATAACCTCAACTCCAAGTCATACAACAATGTATTTAAGGTGGATGCTTTAACTGAATAGGCAGTTGGTAAAAAATAATTTCAATCCTAAACCTAGATTAAATGAAATATGAACTGAAAATATCAAGGTATGAAAATGCAATGAGAAAAAGTTGGAGAACCTAAGGCCAGGGAAAACCACTACTTTCAAAGGTAACTCCAGGAATTCTACTTAATACTGAAATAGATGACAAGAAAAATACCCCCCTCTTGATTACTTTTGGAGAGAAGATGTACAGTGTTTGACTAGAATTTCATAAATTCTTTTTCAAGTTTGGCAACATAAATCCAACTAGTAGACCAACTATAACAAAACATAGTAATTGAAAAGGACTAGCATTTGTTATAACCATCTTGAATAAAAACATTCACTCTTCATTTTGAAAGAAAGTGAAAAAAAACAAATAAAGTTCAGGACCAGCATACAACAAAACGTTCAGCGGTTACTGCCACAGTAAGAACCCCATAGAAGAACAGGTAGAGATAACAAAGAATATTCCTAAAGTCAGAAGCCAAAAACCATCACAGCAGAGATAGTTTAAGAAAGCTACTGAATACTTTTAGAAAAATACTCGAATATTGCACTAATATCTACCTCACAGATTCCTAACTTCAGGAACATGGAGCCTAAGAAGTTTATAGATTTCAGGGGGTTATAAAATTGGAACATTTAATATTTTTATAACTATATTTCAATATAATTTGTTTCCTTTATGATCCTATGTATTTTATCTTATTGATTTAAAAGCATCTGGCTTCACCACACTGTCAAAGGGATCCATGTGACAGAAAAAAAGTTAGGAACTCCTGATCTAGCAAGAAGGCACAGGAATAAATATGAGTAACATATTGCCTGATAAAAGGCAACAATAAAAAAGAAACAGGTAGGATACAATTTGGACAGAAATTCTAAACTATTGTAATCATCAAAGGACAGCAAAAATCAAAAGGGTAAGGCAACACAATGAGTCAAGGCAGTACAAAGACTAGAAAAATGACATCCAGTAAAAAACTCTACCACAGAGTTTTGAGAAGTAAAGAAAGAAGAGAGAAAACCCCTGAAGGAATATGCAGAAGACTTTTAATTGTCTATTGGGTTGTTCAATACAACCCAATACAACAACAATGTTCAATACAACAAAAATGTAATTTAGATCAAACGCAAAACATGATGCTTTCACAATGATAATATGACAAATGACAGAACAGTTATATAAAGGAGGCTACTGAAATTCTAAGTATTTTTTGCAAAACTGGAAGACAATAGGGCAAGATAATATCCATAACTATTTGCTTGACTGTTTCCCTGTGGCATATGAACTACTAGGAAGATACTTTACCAAAATCCTCTTAAATGTATTCCTGATGGCCCCTTTCCTGAAAGAAGAAATCACCAAAATATGAGAATACCAATGATAACTCCCCATATAGTCAAATTGTATGTTAATCTATCATATACAATGTATTCACAAATCATATCACTAAAAATAGTATGGACACTTTGAAAAAAAGAACATACTGTCTGAGGATATTTGAAATATATCACCAAAAGCATAGTGTTAAGAATTATTTATATAAAACATGCTATCATTCAGAATTACAATTTTGTTAAGGTTCTGCTTACCTTAAAATCATCGTTATCTCTCTTAAACATTATAGAAATAAGTATGATTTCCAATTTAAATAAGCTAAACCAAAACATCTTATTTTTCATTTGATATATATGGATAGCATCAAGTTATATGGGTCTACCAAAAAAATACAAAGTTTAAACAGCTCCTTTAAGTCATGAATTCTTTCATCCATCGATGTCAAAATGTTATTTGTCACCCAAGAAGTATAAAATTATTAATGTTCACCAAGAAAAGATAGAGACCAAAGACTCTGGTCTTGAATCTGGAGGTCTTATTCAACCAATGGAAGAAAGTAATACCTACAGATACCTCCTCGAGGTAAAGCTCTTTGAGCAAAAAGAAATAAAAAAGAAATCTGCACCTGAATGCTTTCTGGAATTCTGAAATCAAAACTGAATAATAAGAATATATTTGAAACAGTTAAAAACTGCGCATTTCCAATCTTAATCTTTTTTTTTTAAATGCAATTTATTTATTTAACATATTTGGTTTTCAGCATTGATTTTCACAACAGTTTGAATTACAAATTTTCTCCCCATTTCTGCCCTCCCCCCCCCACTCCAAGATGGCGTATATTCTGGTTGCCCTGTTCCCCAGTCAGCCCTCCCCTCTATCACCCCCCTCCCCTCTCATCCCCTTTTCCTTTCCTTTCTTGTAGGGCAAGATAAATTTCTACGCCCCATTGCCTGTGTATCTTATTTTTAGTTGCATACAAAAAGTTTTTTTGTTTTTGAACATCTGATTTTAAAACTTTGAGTTCCAAATTCCCTTCCCTCTTCCCTTCCCACCCACCCTCCCTAAGAAGTTGAGCAATTCAACCTAGGCCACACATGTATTATTATGTATAACCCTTCCACAATACTCATGTTGTGAAAGGCTAACTACATTTTGCTCCTTCCCAACCCATCCCGCTTTATTGAATTTTCTCCCTTGACCCTGTCCCCTTTCCAAAGTGTTTGTTTTGATTACCTCCACCCCCATCTGCCCTCCACTCCATCATCCCCCCGCCTTTTATTTTTTTTTTTATCTTCCTCCCTCTTCTTTCCTGTGGGGTAAGATACCCAGCTGAGTATGTATGGTATTCCCCCTCAGGCCAAATCTGATGAGAGCAAGGTTCACTCATTCCCCCCTCACCTGTCCTCTCCCCTCCTCCCATAGAACTGCTTCCTCTTGCCACCTTTATGGGAGATAATCCACCCCATTCTATCTCTCCCTATCTCCCTCTCTCAGTATGTTACTCTCTCATCCCTTAATTTCATTTTATTTCTTTTAGATATCTTCTCTTCATCCTCAACTCACCCTGTGTCTGCTCTCTCTCTTTTACATATATATATATACACATACATACATATACACATAGATACATACATACATTCACATTCACTTATATATATACTTAAACATATATATATATATATATGCGTATATATATATATATGCATATTCCCTTCAACTACCCTAATACTGAGGTCTCATGAATCATACTCATCATCTTTCCATGTAGGAATGTAAACAAAACAGTTCAACTTTAGTAAGTCCCTTGCAATTTCCGTTTCTTGATTACCTTTTCATGCTTCTCTTGATTCTTGTGTTTGAAAGTCAAATTTTCTATTCAGTTCTGGTCTTTTCACTGAGAAAGCTTGAAAGTCCTCTATTTTATTGAAACTCCATATTTTGCCTTGGAACATGATACTCGGTTTTGCTGGGTAGGTGATTCTAGGTTTTAATCCTAGCTCCATTGACCTCCGGAATATCGCAGTCCAAGCCCTTCGATCTCTTAATGTAGAAGCTGCCAGATCTTGGGTTATTCTGATTGGGTTTCCACAATACTCAAATTGTTTCTTTCTGGCTGCTTGCAGTATTTTCTCCTTGATCTGGGAGCTCTGGAATTTGGCAACAATATTCCTAGGAGATTTCTTTTTGGGATCTATTTGCGGAGGCGATCGATGGATTCTTTCAATTTCTATTTTGCCCTGTGGCTCTAGAATATCAGGGCAGTTCTCCTTGATAATTTCCTGAAAGATGGTATCTAGGCTCTTTTTTTGATCATGGCTTTCAGGTAGTCCAATAATTTTTAAATTATTTCTCCTGGATCTATTTTCCAGGTCAGTGGTTTTTCCAAGGAGATATTTCACATTGTCTTCCATTTTTTCATTCCTCTGGTTCTGTTTTATAATATCCTGATTTCTCATAAAGTCACTAGCTTCCACTTGCTCCAATCTAATTTTTAAAGTAGTATTTTCTTCAGTGGTCTTTTGGACCTCCTTTTCCATTTGGCTAATTCTGCCTTTCAAGGAATTCTTCTCCTCATTGGCTTTTTGGAGCTCTTTTGCCATTTGAGTTAGTCTATTTTGTAAGGTGTTGTTTTCTTCAGTGTATTTTTCAGTATTTTTTGGGTCTCCTTTAGCAAGTCATTGACTTGTTTTTCATGGTTTTCTCGCATCCTTCTTATTTCTCTTCCCAATTTTTCCTCTACTTCTCTAACTTGCTTTTCCAAATCCTTTTTGAGTTCTTCTATGGTCTGGGGCCAGTTCATGTTTTTCTTGGAGGCTTTGGTTGTAGGCTCTATGACTTTGTTGTCTTCTTTAGGCTGTATGTTTGGTCTTCTTTGTCACCAAAGAAAGAATCCAAAGTCTGAGACTGAATCTGGGCGCGTTTTCGCGTCCTGGCCATATTCCCAACCAACTAACTTGACCCTTGAGTTTTTCAGTGGGGTATGACTGCTTGTAGATTACAGAGTTCTATGTTCTACGTTTGGGGGGGAGGTGCCAGCTCTATCAGAGCCGCACTCCTCCTTCCCCAAGGACCCCCAGTCCAGACTGGGCTCAGATCTTCGGCAGGCTGTGCACCCCTGCTGTGATCCGCCACTTAATTCCTCCCACCAGGTGGGCCTGGAGCCGGAAGTAACAACAGCTGTAACTGCCCCACCTCCGCTTCCCCCCGGGGCTGGAAGCCGAACCGCGAACTCCTTCCACTCCCGCAGCTTTTCCCACTAACCTTCTCCGCAGTCTTTGGTGTTTGTGGGTCGAGGGGTCTGGTAACTGCCGCAGCTCACATATTCAGGGCGCTAGGGCCCCCTCCGCCAGGCTTCTGGTCTGGATCATCCACGCCGCTCAGGCTGGGCTCTGCTCCACTCCGTTCCCAGCTCCCAGCTCCCAGCTCCCAGCTCCGTGTGGAATAGAGCTCACCCAGAGACCATCCGGGCTGTCCTGGGCTGGAGCCCTGCTTCCCTCTGCTGTTCTGTGGGTTCTGCCGTTCTAGAATTGGTTCAGAGCCATTTTTATAGGTTTTTGGAGGGACTTTGGTATGGAGCTCACTCTAGTCCGTGCTTACCAGCCGCCATCTTGGCTCCGCCCCCTCCAATCTTAATCTTAATACACATTTTAGAATTATAAAAGGGACCATAACTGATTTAGAAACATCCTGAAAAAAATTCATGCAATATAATGAAACACAAGGCCTATGACCTTGAAACAGTAATATTCTTACTAGCCAAAAAAAGATAGAAGATGATTGATAGATGTTCCTAGAGAATGTAATAAATAGGTCAAAACATACAGAAATAGTTTTGGACAAACAATGAACAAAAATAAGGAATAGTAATAAACAGATATGCTATTAGATACATTGAATGTTACCAAAAGTAGTTTACCTCTAGATGGAGTCGATGAAACAACTAAGATCCAAAGATGGAATCAAAAGGCCCACCCTTAGGTGACATACATGTGAACTCAGCCAACAACATGTTGACAAAGAAACTTCAAACAAATGCATGCCATGTATGTGTTTGTGGAAAGAGAGGCATCTATTATTGCAATTTAAGACCACATAATTGCCACTAGAAATTACATAAAGGTTATCCTTAAGGAGCCCCATCTTAGTGATTAATGTATATTATGCAAAAATGGTAGAAACTACAAAATATCACTGCAAGCTATGCAAATAAAAAGGAGCACCTACCAAGTACCTTCCAAAATATAACCTGTTATCTAAATTGTACAGTAGAAGTTTTTAGATTTTTATAGTTTCACAGATGACACAATAGAACTACTGATTTCAAAATACTCTGGTGAATCCAAACAATTAACTGTACTGGAACCAGACTCCAATTATATTCCAAACTTCTTCCTCCCAGTCTCCTAGATGGACACAACATGGATCCGTACAAACTCGAGAACAAATGTTTTCAATGATATTGCCATACCAGATATTCAGTCTACCCAGGACTACAAGTGACCAGTAAATCTGGGAGATCTAATTGGATTCTGTGGCAACCTTCTACATTTACATAGAGTTCCAGTGTGATTCGGAACTTTCACCATGCCATATATGATGCGGATCTCTACTTGAAATCATAAGTAAACCTGAAGTTGTTGCTTGTGTCATTTGTGGACAGTTGAAAGTTCTGATTTATATCAAATATGGCAGAACAGGCTGGACTGAATCAGAACTTTTCCATTCAATGAAATCCATAAGCTAGACATAATTCATGAAAACTATGAAAGAAGAATGGGAAGGTGAGGGGGGGGAAATCTCTGCATAGTATGAAGGAAATTAGCTGTGGTCTTAGAAAATTTTGAGATAGAGGCAAAAAAAATTGCTAAAAGTTTGGAGGATATCTGAAACTAAATAAATACACATATCCAATTATCACATCCAAATTTCTTTCATAAAGAATCCCAGACAAGGGATTTTTATAATGACTTGCCAGTGGGAAATGTTAAAAAAGAAGGTGGATGGATTTTTTGGAAAGTTATGAAAATGCTTACCTCAATATAGGGATTTTTAATATTGTATTCCATTAGTAAATTTAGCAACTGAGTGTTTGGCTTAGACTCAAAGGATCTGGATTGGAATCCTGTTTGAGCTACCTATATGACACTGGGCATGTTCACCTCTCAGTTCAGTCTCCTCATTTGTAGGTGATATGTATGATTGATCTTAATTCTGAGGTCCCTCCCAGTTTTAATTTATGAGCTTATGATTCTATGACTTACTTTAGAACTTTAAAATGTTCAGAAACTAGTATAGTGGCATAATTTTTTGAAAGAGTCGTAGAGTATTAGGAGATCATGACTCTCTCATTAACTGTGACTTTGAGCTATTTAGTTAACCATTTTATGATTTAAATTTTTCCATATTAAAAATGGAATAACAATTCACACCTTAAGTAATTCTGAGGTATAGATGAGCATAAATTAGGTTATATATATATGTATACATTCTGATCTTTTTAAGGAAATATGATATAAAATAGACACATGAAAGTAAATGATATAAATATCATGATTGGACTTTAATGAAATAATTACCAATTTGGGGGCTGGTACTAGGAAAATTCTCTCTCTCTCTCTGTATGTGTGTGTATGTATATATGTGTGTGTACATATGTATGTGTATGTTGTCAACAAATAGTAGGAGATTAGACTTGCAGAAGTAAGAAACTCATTCAAAATTTTGCCCTGATGGTTCAAGTGAGGCTCCTAATTACAAAATGTTGTGGGGTTATTTTATTTTTCTTTTTTTTCCTTTTTTGTTTTGCTGATGGATATTTCCTACTGTGTTTGTCAAATGGTAGGTTCATGGCTTAGTCAGGGACAAAGTTATTAAGGACATAAAACGCCATCTGGATGATGCTAATAAACATAAAACATAACCTTCAGATACACTGCTGCAGTGACCAGACTGCCAGGCCAGATTACCCTTTGTTTCTGTGAAAATCTCTTTCATATTCCAACCCTTTGACGATGTGTACTAGCTTTGAGTCTTTTCCTGTATGCCTCTTTGAATGTAATTATTCCAGAAGGTCAGGAGTAATCTCTACTTGTTAGTTCTTCCATACCATAAATTAGACCTTTTCTTGGTGTTCTTTGTATTTCTACCTCATTTTGTGCTTTAAAAAAAAAAGATTCTAGTTTCATCTTTAGATATTTCCTAAAGAAATGACACTTACTAGAGGAGTAACCTGATATAAAACTATAGAAATGAATGAATCTCCATGCCACATCTGGTATATTTCATGACTTTTCAGGAAAAACAACAACAACAACACTCTGACCCAGAAATATCCAATCAATGTGATCTTGGGGAAACAACCCTACCTAGCCATAGCAGTTCAAACCTAAGCCAATTGGTAAATTTTCAATGTAAGCATTTATACCTTGGAAATTGACAAACTACAAATCAGGGCTGAATTTATTGTTTTATTGATTGTCTATACTTAAGAAAATGATGGAGAAATTGTCATCAAAAATGCATTCTGGATTTTCAGAGAATCTGTTATTAAACATTTACCATAACTCTCCTGACTGCAGCTATATTCCAAATAAACTGAAAAATATTGGTTAAATTTTGCTGCTTTTAAAAAGTCAAATACAGCTATCAAACATTGCCTGTGGTTGAATGCCAGGCACATACACTTTATTTTAATTGTTTTCTTTTGTTTAATTAATTTGCTAGGCAATATGATGTAGTAAAAAGATCACTGGATTTGGAGTCAGGGATCTGAGTTCAAATCTAAACTCAACCTGTTGATACTTGTATGACTTTGGCACCAGGAAAACATGAAAAGCAAATATGACAAAGAAAATTTGTTTTCAATACTTTCTTCATACTCCTTCAGTCAGGATGGGATGGGATATGTTCATAATTTAGAAAAGTCATTGTTTGTCTGAAATGGGGGTGGGGAAACAGTAGGGATAAGATTTTCTTTTTGCTTTTTCAAACTTTCTATTCCTTCTCCCTCAGTTCCTGAGGTCTTGGCTGCTTTCAGAGCACATCCTGGTATGCCCCTCTTTAACACTATGGCAATTTAATGACTACCATTTCTAAGAATGGCATTTTAAATTTAATTAATTTCAAATATATTGTAAACATTTAAAACAATTCTCAAATGAAATATGGGACCTTAAATAATATTTATCTAATATTAATATTGAATAATAACTGTTATTTATGTAGCTGGTATAGGTTTAAGGGTTGTATAGAGCTTTACATACCTTATTTCATTTGAGCTTCAAAGCAACTTGCTTGTGGTAGAAATGAGGTTTTTTTCCCATTTTACATAGGAGGAAACTGAGACTGAAAAAGGTTCAGTGACTTTCTTGGGATCATATAGATCTTGTGACTAACCTGAGTGGTGGGATTTTGAACTTAGGTCTTCCTAGGTCTGCCCTGCATCCATGACAACACACTACCTCTAAAAGATTGAAAGTTAAGTAAAAAGGACTATTTTTTCCCTCTCATCTAAAAAGACATCAAACTTGCCTATAGTGGTTAGTCAAATTTTTCTCATACTGATATTCAGCAGTGATGTGAAGATTTTCTAGGAGGATGATTACTGAGCATGGCAGGTAAGACACTCCTGTGGGATTCCTATAGACATTTCAAATATTTCTCAACACATGCTAATAGATAATATCCTCCATTTGTGTTGCCATCTCACATGTGTGATCCTGTTTCACTTATATCATTTTCCAAATGTGAATATATCTCATGCTGTTTGGCATTCGAATGGTTAAATTGATTGAACAGCTAACAAGTAGTATTATTTTTAAAAGAAAAATCATAAAACACTATGAGCCATGCTATGCAAATTGCCATGAAAGCAGTGGCAGTAAAGTCTGAATATTTAGCAACCTCAATACATACCCACAGGCCTCTGCAATTAGTCTTCCATGGTGAAATGGCAGCAACAGACACATGTTTCAATCTTCGCTTCTGCAAAACCTCCACGTTTGAAAATCCCCTTCCTTTCTGAGTAAGAAGCGTTTCATTAGTCCAGAATAACAGCTATAGTGTAATAGTTTTAAAGCAAGCAAACAAACAAAAAACTGCATATTAGAGGTAGAGAGAGAGGAGATACTATCCAAAAGGATGGTTAAATTAATTATGAGGACTTTTAAAATTTTTCACAGCCTACATTATGTTAATACTTATCAATAAACTAAGAATCATTGTTTTTCATGCAAGAAATTGATAGTGCTGGAGAAAAGGATACTAAGGTTGAGTCTTTTTTGTTTATAAATTTTTGATTAATTTCTTCAGTTTAATAATCTTATTTTGATGATTACTAAAGCTGATAGTACACATTCTTAGACATGAGGAGACATTTTTATACCACTAAATACATAGAATACTCTTTAGATATGAGCTCTGTTTTGTTTTTCTCTTACATACATTAGCCTCACCATTTTAAGAGTTTTTAACACTCTGAAGTATGATCACACTGTATGACACATTCATTCATTCATTCATTCGTTCGTTCATTCATTCATTCATTTTCTGGCAACTAACTATATTCTCCTCATGATCCAGAAGAAGATTGATCTTTTAAATTGTTATTTAGCTATTTTTGTCTATTTAACTATTCACATGTTATATCTTTTTCACCCAGTTAGACTGTTATCTTCCTGAGGGACAGGGCCCAGGTCTCATTTTTTTTATCCTATTCAAAATGTTGGTCATATCTAGCACCTAGTTTTTATGCCACTCAGTGATTAAATATGTTTCCCACCCATTTAATAGGCCTCTAGTGGGCCAGCTAAGAGAGTCTTGATTAGAGGCAGGCCCATACTCTTTACTTACTGAGTGCTAAGACCCAGACCTACACCCTTTCGCTGATTGGGCATGTAGCCCTCAGGCAATAAAAAGAGTATATATACCCAAAAGGTAGCCACTGAGAACTGAGAATTCAGAAGTCAGAACCAAGAGTTCAGAATCCATCCCAAGGAGAAATAAGAACTCCAAGATGATAAAGCTGCAGAAAGAGTGCAGAGTAGAGAGTGGAAACCAGGGAGCTGAGAACTGAGACTAGAGAACTGAGTGGGGAGAGAACACAGGTAAGCAGACAGTTAGTATTTGTGAGTGTTTATAGGGAGGACCTAGCAGGGGGTAAGGTTACAGGATGACTTGGTTCCTTGCTATAATACTGTGTTATAATTTCCTTGTTACTACATTGAGGTAGGCTTACTGGCTTTGGAATATAATTACAGCCATATCAAATTAGAGTTATTGGTCTTGGGGTTTGATCTTCTGGTGTCTAAATAAATGTTATACTTCCTCTGCCTTCTACCTAGCGAGTTTTTCATATTTTGCAATTTTAAACAATACAGGCATGTTCATGATCATCTTCAAGATCATGAATCTTGCCTTAGTGATACAGTAGTAAGCCCTGAAAATGATGAATTCACTATTTTATTTTTTATACAATATTTTTCCTTTCACATCTGAAATTTCAGAGGAATTCAGGTGGAAAAGCACACTGATAACTATATTCCATATTATTAAATATCAACCTTTAAAAGGGCCCTGATGATGCAAAACCCAAAGCCCTTCTCTTGGGTAAAGTGTGAACTGTCATTCTGAAGAAACATACCTTATATTAAGCTCCATGACAGCTGTGGCATGATTTGTCATTCCCCATAGACAGCTGTTTCTATGTCATAGTTCATACTACAGGTTGTATTCTGGGAGCTTGAATCATTAAAAATCTGACTCTAAAATTCAAACATTTCAATATTCCCAAACAATTAAAAAGGAAGTATGTAGTTTGTGGGTCAGTCTCTCTGTCTCTCTCTGTGTGTCTCTCCCTGTCTTTCTCTGTCTCCCTCTTTCTCTGTGTCTCTCTCTATACACACACACACACACACACACACACACACACACACACATACACACACACATATGTATTTATGTATGTATGAACCTTAGACAGTATAACAGAGATAGTAACTAGTAAACCCAGATTTTGGACAGCTAGGTGGTACAGTGGATAGAGTGCTAGCTCTAGAGTCTAGAGGAACTGAGTTCAAATCCATTCTCAGACACTCAATAGCTGTGTGATCCTGATTAAATCATTTAACTCTGTTTGGCTCCGTTTCCTCATCTGAAAAATGAGTTAGAAAAGGAAATGGCAATCCACTCCAGTATCTTTGCCAAGAAAGTCAAAATGGGGTTACAAAGAGCCAGACATGACTAAAAACAGAGAAACCCAGATTTTAATTCATGTCCTCTAACCAAATCACGTAGTTTTGCATTATATCACACTTTCTAGTATATCAGCTTAATAATAGCCTGATTATATAATGCTCATTTAAAAAGTGGTAAAAGGGGCGGAGCCAAGATGGCGGCTGGTAAGCACGGACTAGAGTGAGCTCCCTACCCGAGTCCCTCCAAAAACCTATAAAAATGGCTCTGAACCAATTCTAGAATGGCAGAACCCACAGAACAGCAGAGGGAAGCAGGGCTCCAGCCCAGGACAGCCTGGATCGTCTCTGGGTGAGGTCTATTCCACATGGAGCTGGGAGCTGGGAACGGAGTGGAGCAGAGCCTTGGACGATCCAGACCAGAAGCCAGGCGGAGGGGGCCCTAGCGCCCTGAATATGTGAGCTGCGGCAGTTACCAGACCCCTCGACCCACAAACACCAAAGACTGCGGAGAAGGTTAGTGGGAAAAGCTGCGGGAGTGGAAGGAGTTCCCGGTTCAGCTTCCAGCCCCGGGGGCAGCGGAGGTGGGGCAGCTACAGCTGTTGTTACTTCCGGCTCCAGGCCCACCTGGTGGGAGGAATTAAGTGGCGGATCAGAGCAGGAGTGCAACAGCCTGCTGAAGATCTACGCCCAGTTCGGGCTGGGGGTTCTTGGGGAAGGAGCAGTGCCGGTGTGACAGAGCTGGCACCTCCCCCCCAAACGTGGAACATAGAACTCGTTAGTCTACAAGCAGTCATACCCCACTGAAAAACTCAAGGGTCAAGTTAGTGGGTTGGGAATATGGCCAGGCAGCGAAAACACGCCCAGACTCAGTCTCAGACTTTGGATTCTTCTTTGGTGACAAGAAGACCAAAACATACAGCCTAAAGAAGACAACAAAGTCATAGAGCCTACAACCAAAGCCTCCAAGAAAAACATGAACTGGCCCCAGGCCATAGAAGAACTCAAAAAGGATTTGGAAAAGCAAGTTAGAGAAGTAGAGGAAAAATAGGGAAGAGAAATGAGAAGGATGCGAGAAAACCATGAAAAGCAAGTCAATGACTTGCTAAAGGAGACCCAAAAAAATACTGAATAATACACTGAAGAAAACAACACCTTAAAAAACAGACTAACTCAAATGGCAAAAGAGCTCCAAAAAGCCAATGAGGAGAAGAATGCCTTGAAAGGCAGAATTAGCCAAATGGAAAAGGAGGTCCAAAAGACCACTGAAGAAAATACTACCTTAAAAATTAGATTGGAGCAAGTGGAAGCTAGTGACTTTATGAGAAATCAGGATATTATAAAACAGAACCAGAGGAATGAAAAAATGGAAGACAATGTGAAATATCTGCTTGGAAAAACCACCGACCTGGAAAATAGATCCAGGAGAGATAATTTAAAAATTATTGGACTACCTGAAAGCCATGATCAAAAAAAGAGCCTAGATACCATCTTTCAGGAAATTATCAAGGAGAACTGCCCTGATATTCTAGAGCCACAGGGCAAAATAGAAATTGAAAGAATCCATCGATCACCTCCTCAAATAGATCCCAAAAAGAAATCTCCTAGGAATATTGTTGCCAAATTCCAGAGCTCCCAGATCAAGGAGAAAATACTGCAAGCAGCCAGAAAGAAACAATTTGAGTATTGTGGAAACCCAATCAGAATAACCCAAGATCTGGCATCTTCTACATTAAGAGATCGAAGGGCTTGGAATGCGATATTCCGGAGGTCAATGGAGCTAGGATTAAGACCTAGAATCACCTACCCAGCAAAACTGAGTATCATGTTCCAAGGCAAAATATGGAGTTTCAATAAAATAGAGGACTTTCAAGCTTTCTCAGTGAAAAGACCAGAACTGAATAGAAAATTTGACTTTCAAACACAAGAATCAAGAGAAGCATGAAAAGGTAATCAAGAAACGGAAATTGCAAGGGACTTACTAAAGTTGAACTGTTTTGTTTACATTCCTACATGGAAAGATGATGAGTATGATTCATGAGACCTCAGTATTAGGGTAGTTGAAGGGAATATCCATATATATATATATATATATATATATATATATATATATATATATATATATATATATATATATATATATATATACATATACATGTATGTATGTATGTATGTATATGTTATGTATATATATAAGTGAATGTGTATGTATGTATATATCTATGTGTATGTGTATGTATGTGTATATATATGTGTGTGTTTTATATATACATATATAGTGTGTATATATATATATATATATATATATATATATATATATATATGTAAAAGAGAGAGAGCAGACACAGGGTGAGTTGAAGATGAAGGAAGATATCTAAAAGAAATAAATGAAATTAAGGGATGAGAGAGTAACATACTGAGAGAGGGAGACAGGGAGAGATAGAATGGTGCGGATTATCTCGCATAAAGGTGGCAAGAGGAAGCAGTTCTATGGGAGGAGGGGAGAGGGCAGGTGAGGGGGGAATGAGTGAACCTTGCTCTCATCAGATTTGGCCTGAGGGGGAATACCATACATACTCAGTTGGGTATCTTACCCCACAGGAAAGAAGAGGGAGGAAGATAAAAAAAAAAATAAAAGGCGGGGGGATGATGGAGTGGAGGGCAGATGGGGGTGGAGGTAATCAAAACAAACACTTTGGAAAGGGGACAGGGTCAAGGGAGAAAATTCAATAAAGCGGGATGGGTTGGGAAGGAGCAAAATGTAGTTAGCCTTTCACAACATGAGTATTGTGGAAGGGTTATACATAATAATACATGTGTGGCCTAGGTTGAATTGCTCAACTTCTTAGGGAGGGTGGGTGGGAAGGGAAGAGGGAAGAGAATTTGGAACTCAAAGTTTTAAAATCAGATGTTCAAAAACAAAAAAAGTTTTTGTATGCAACTAAAAAATAAGATACACAGGCAATGGGGCGTAGAAATTTCTCTTGCCCTACAAGAAAGGAAGGGAAAAGGGGATGAGAGGGGAGGGGGGTGATAGAGGGGAGGGCTGACTGGGGAACAGGGCAAGCAGAATATAAGTCATCTTGGAGTGGGGGGGAGGGTAGAAATGGGGAGAAAATTTGTAATTCAAAATGTTGTGAAAATCAATGCTGAAAACCAAATATGTTAAATAAATAAATTGCATTTAAAAAAAAAATAAAAAGTGGTAAAAGTAATCATTCACAGAAATCTCACTGTAGCTCAAAAGTATGAAGGAAAATTTACTCTGCAACAAGGTCATTTGTGACAATATTGAAGCAAAGTTGGTTACAGAATCATTAAAAAAAAATTTCTGGGGGCGGAGCCAAGATGGTGGCTGGAAAGCAGGGACTACCATGAGCTCCCTGCCAAGTCCCTTCAAAAACCTAGGAAAGATGGCTCTGAACCAATTCTAGAACTGCAGAACGCACAAAACAGCAGAGGGAAGCAGGGCTCCAGCCCAGGACAGCCTGGATGGTCTCTGGGTGAGGTCTATCCCACATGGAGCTGGGAGCTGGGAGCTGGGAGCAGAGCGGAGCACAGCCCAGTGTGAGCAGCACGGACCAACCAGACAAGGAGCTGGGCAGAATGTGCCCTACCACCTTGAATCAGTGAGCTGCGGCAGTTACCAGACTTCTCAACCCACAAACACCAAGGACAGCAGAGAAGGTTAGTGGAAAAAGCTGCAGGAATGGAAGGAGTTCCCAGTTCAGTTACCAGCCCCAGGGGCAGTGGAAGTGGGGCAGCTACAGCTGCTCTTGCTTCTGGCCCCAGGCCCACCTGGTGGGAGGAATTAACTAGCGGATCAGAGCAGGAGTGCACAGCCTGCTGAAGATTTAAGCCCAGTCCGGGTTGGGGGTTCTTGGGGAAGGAGGAGCAGTGGTGTGGCAGAGCTGGCACCTCCCCCCCAAACGTGGAACATAGAACTCTCTAGTCCACAAGCAGTCATACCCCACTGAAAAAACTCAAGGGTCAAGTTAGTTGGTTGGGAATATGGCCAGGCAGCGAAAACTCACCCAGATTCAGTCTCAGACTTTGGATTCTTTCTTTGGTGACAAAGAAGACCAAAACATACAGACAGAAGAAGTTAACAAAGTCAAAGAGCCTACAACAGAAACCTCCAAGAAAAACATGAACTGGTCCCAGGCCATGGAAGAGCTCAAAGAGGATTTGGAAAAGCAAGTTAGAGAAGTAGAGGAAAAATTGGGAAGAGAACTGAGAAGGATGCGAGAAAACCATGAAAAACAAGTCAATGACTTGCTAAAGGAGACCCAAAAAAATACTGAAAAATACACTGAAGAAAACAACACCTTAAAAAATAGACTAACTCAAATGGCAAAAGAGCTCCAAAAAGCCAATGAGGAGAAGAATGTCTTGAAAGGCAGAATTAGCCAAATGGAAAAGGAGGTCCAAAAGACCACCGAAGAAAATGCTACTTTAAAAATAAGATTGGAGCAAGTGGAAGCTAGTGACTTTATGAGAAATCAAGATAATATAAAACAGAATCAAAGGAATGAAAAAGTGGAAGACAATGTCAAATATCTCATTGGAAAAACCACCGACCTGGAAAATAGATCCAGGAGAGATAATTTAAAAATTATTGGACTACCTGAAAGCCATGATCAAAAAAAGAGCCTAGATGTCATCTTTCAAGAAATTATCAAGGAGAACTGCCCTAATGTTCTAGAGCCACAGGGCAAAATAGAAATTGAAAGAATCCCTTGATCACCTCCTCAAATAGATCCCAAAAAGAAATCTCCTAGGAATATTGTCGCCAAATTCCAGAGTTCCCAGATCAAGGAGAAAATACTGCAAGCAGCCAGAAAGAAACAATTTGAGTATTGTGGAAACACAATCAGAATAATTCAAGATCTGGCAGCTTCTACATTAAGAGATCAAAGGGCTCAGAATACGATATTCCAGAGGTCAATGGAGCGAGGATTAAAACCTAGAATCACCTACCCAGCAAAACTGAGTATCATGCTCCAAGGCAAAATATGGATTTTCAATAAAATAGAGGACTTTCAAGCTTTCTCAGTGAAAAGACCAGAACTGAATAGAAAATTTGACTTCCAAACACAAGAATCAAGAGAAGCATGAAAAGGTAATCAAGAAAAAGAACAAGAAAAAGAAATTGCAAGGGACTTACTAAAGTTGAACTCTTTTCTTTATATTCCTACATGGAAAGATGACACGTATGATTCATGAGACCTCAGTATTAGGGTAGCTGAAGGGAATACACACACACACACACACACACACACACACACACACACATATATATATATAATGTTTATGTATATATATATATAAGTGAATGTGTATGTATGTATATATCTATATGTACATATATATATATATATATATATATAGAGAGAGAGAGAGAGAGAGAGAGGACACAGGGTGAGTTGAAGATGAAGGGAAGATATCTAAAAGAAATAAAATCAAATTAAGGGATGAGAGAGGAACATACTGACAGAGGGAGATAGGGAGAGATAGAATGGGGTGCATTTTCTTGCATAAAGGTGGCAAGAGGAAGCAGTTCTGTGGGAGGAGGGGAGAGGGCAGGTGACAGGGGAATGAGTGAACCTTGCTCTCATCAGATTTGGCCTGAGGAGGGAATACCATATATACCCAATTGGGTATCTTACCCCACAGGAAAGAAGAGTGAAGAAGATTAAAAAAAGGGGGGGGGGATGATGGAGGGGAGGGCAGATGGGGGTGGAGGTAATCAAAAACAAACACTATCGAAAGGGGACAGGGTCAAGGGAGAAAATTCAATATAGGGGAATGTGTTGGGAATATGCAAAATACAGTTAGTCTTTCACAACATGAGTATTGTGGAAGGGTTATACATAACGATACACATGTGGCCTATGTTGAACTGCTTGACTTCTTAGGGAGGGTGGGTGGGAAGGGAAGAGAGGAGAAAATTTGGAACTCAAGGTTTTAAAAACAGATGTTCAAAAACAAACAAAAATGTTTTTGCATGCAACTAGAAAATAAGATACACAGGCAATGGGGCATAGAAATTTATCTTGACCTACAAGAAAGGAAGGGAAAAGGGGAGGGGAGGGGAGTGTGGTGACAGAGGGGAGGGCTGACTGGGGAACAGGACAACCAGAATATCCGCCATCTTGGAGTGGGGGGGAGGGTAGAAATGGGGAGAAAATTTGTAATTCAAATTCTTGTGAAAATCAATGCTGAAAACTAAATATGTTAAATAAATAAATTTAAATTAAAAAAAAAATTTCTAATCCCTACATTGGTTTCCACTAAAGCTAGCCAATTTTACCAAATATTAGATATGGAAGGGACCTTAAAGGTCATCTAGTTACACTGCCTCTCAAGGAGGTCAAATGATTTGCTCAAGGTCACATGTGGAAATAGGACTAGGATTTAAAGGTAGGCTTTCATACAAAAATCTATCACACTTTCCAATGCAGCTGTGTTGGTAAACAAAACGGGCTTTTAGCACTCAGTTCAACCAAGTGCTTTGAAGAGTCTGGCCTTTGTTTCCTTGATTAGATTGAGAGTCCTTGGTGACTTCCTTGCCTCAGGGGAGGACCTACTTTACACATGAGTTTGAGTGACATGTTTGGGACATCAGAGGCTTCTAGATCATGTGGGTTCAAGTCGCCTCTTTGTGACAATTTTAGGCCACGTGGGTCACAACCTTGACCCTGAAAAAGATATAAAACCAGGGGTTGGCTCTGTCTTTTTCAGAGCTCTCACCCACAGCAGTGGTGGCGTGAGTGGCTCTGGGCCAGCCCTTGTTATGAGCTCCCGGGCTGAATTTAGATGTTGGTAACTATGTATTGCATTTGGTCTGTCTTTCAATGTCTGTAATTTGTTTGTATTTGCTCTGAAGTTCAGGGTGCTCACTTTTTCCCCTGAACTAAGTGAATGGTATTTGTATGCTGAATTAAAGTAAGCTTGTTGACCCCTTAACGTTGCTTTCCTTAGTAAAGCAGATCAAAAGAACCTGGGCTTTTGCAGCATGTTGGTAGCATGCTTGCTGTTGGGCTTGTGTTGGTCTTTCACCCCCACAACAGCTGCTAGACAGATTGTTGAAACAGTAGCACATTGCTTCAGGACTGCAGAAGGGAGTCTGGCATCAATGTGAATCCAGTCATCCAACCAATGTTTAAGAACCACCTCTAATATGTGCATAGGACTTGCCCAAAAAGTTAAGTGACTTGCCCCTGCTCACTGAGGTTACGTAACCTGCTCAAGCTCATATAGTTAAGATGGGATTTGAATTGAGGTCTTCCTGACTTTAAGGCCAGCACTATATCCAGTACATCATGCCTGTAGAAAAAGATGTAATGTGTTGGTTTGGGACTGAGCCACACCTCTACCAAATCACAATTCCAGGTAGCACTTTTGAACTGCTTCAACTTGCAACAGATACATCCTTGCAAGAAAGTCCATAAACCACAAAAAGAAACTGTGTAGCAGTACAACTATAATGTTTTATAGTCTCTGAGAAAGGCCTCTTTCTAGTATTGTAAAAATGAGAAGAAAGTACCGGCTATTTATTCTGCAACCTTATTATGTTACTTGGTCACACAAAACATTCAAAGAAACTAATGTTCTTTGCTATATGATGTCGTGAGACACATGCCAACTTAAGCACAGTTTGTTTTTTTTAATGGTGCTCATGTTGGCTTATGAGAAAAATCAGCATGTATCTATCTAAAAACCCTGAGTTTAAATAACTATATACTACTGATCTGGGAAAGAACCTTTAGAGCCAAGTCCCCTCATTTCTCCCATGGAAGCTCATACTAACTCCTGGCAGATGGGGGCTTGTTAAATTCTTAAGTCTCTAAAAAGAAGAAGATACTTTAGCACGTTTCTATTACTGTATTAGCCTTTATAGGAGCCCAGATCAAACTCATAGAATTGTAGACTTTGTTTCATGAATTTCTAAAATCATACTCTGTAACTATAATATTTCTCTGATATATTAATCTAGCTGTCCTATTCAAAAATAAATAGGTTAATTTATCTTTATTTGTTATTAGTGAAAGTAGGTTGATTCATAGTGATCACCCTTCATAGTATCATAGAGCATAGGTTAAGAGCAGGAATGGAAATCATACCATCTAACTCAACTCCTTCATTTTAGAAATGAGCAAGGAAAAGTGAAATGATTTGCCCAGCAACACTCAACTAAGTCTATGAGGTGGCATTCAGATTTAGGTCTTCCTAACCTCAAGTCCAATAGCCTTTTATCTCCACTTATGATTGTATTGATGTTGGGAATTTCCCCTACCAATCCAGATCAGCAACTGCTCTGCAACTTCTACTCTGAGAAGATTTTCTGGGACACTGTGGTTAACTGACTTGTCCTAGGCCACACATCCAGTAAGTGGCAATGGCAGGGCTGAACCCTTGAATCTGAGGCCAGCTCTCTGTCTACTATGCCACAGTACCTATTGTCTATGTTCACAAACAAAACATTAAAATAATCTGCTTTGTTACCAGTATCAAAAATGAAAAGGGTGAATTCACCTCCAATTAGAGGAAATTAAAACAATAATTAGGAATTATTTTGCCCAATTGTATGCCCATGAATGTGACAACCTGAGGGAAATGGATGAATATTTACAAAAAATATAAGTTGCCCAGGTTAACAGAAGTGGAAGTAAAATACTTAAATAACCCCATCTCAGAAAAAGAAATTGAGCAAGCCATGAATGAACTCCCTAGGATAAAATCTCCAGGGCCAGACGGTTTTACATGTAAATTCTATCAAACACTTAAAGAACAATTAATTCCCATACTTTATAGACTTTTTGGTAAAATAGATGAAGGAGTCCTACCAAATTCTTTTTATGACACAAAAATGATACTAATACCTAAATCAGGAAGAATCAAAACAGAGAAAGAAAATTATAGACCAATTCCCCTAAAGAATATTGATGCAAAAATTTCACATAAAATATTAGCAAAAAGATTGCAGCAAATTATCATGAAAATAATACTCTTTGACCAGGTAAGATTTATTCTAGGAATGCAAGGCTGGTTAAATATTACGAAAACTATCAGCATAATTGATCATATCAACAACAAAACTAGCAGAAACCATATGATTATCTGAATAGATGTAGAAAAAGCTTTTGACAATATACAACATCCATTCCTATTAAAAACACTAGAAAGTATAGGAAAAAATGTAGTCTTTCTAAAAATTATAAGTAGCATCTACCTAAAACCATCAGCAAGCATCACATGTAATGAGAATAAGTTAGATCCATTTCCAATAAGATCAGGGGTGAAACAAGGATATCCTTTATCACCCCTACTATTCAATTTGGTACTAGAAATGTTTGCTTTAGCACTAAGAGAAGAAAAAGAAATTGAAGGAATTAGAATAGGCAAAGAAGAAACCAAATTATCACTTTTTGCAGATGATATGATGATTTACTTAGAGTATCCTAGAGAATCAAGTAAAAAAACTACTTGAAATAATAAAAAACTTTACCAAAGTTGCAGGATATAAAATAAACCCACATAAATCCTCAGTATTCCTATACATTACTGACAAAGCCCAACAGTAAGAGATAGAAAGAGAAATTACATTTAAAGTGACTGTGGACACTATAAAATATTTGGAAGTCTACCTGCCAAGACAAACCCAGGGCCTATATGAATATAATTACCAAACACTTTTCACACAAATAAAGTCAGATCTAAATAAATGGAAAAAGATCAGTTGCTTGTGGTTAGGCTAAGCTAATATAATAAAAATGACAATTTTATCTAGATTAATTTATTTATTCAGTGCCATATCAATCAAACTACAAAAAATTATTTTACAGAGCTGGATAAAATAATAACAAAATTCATCTGGAAGAACAAAAGTTCCAGAATATCAAGGGAATTAATAGAAAAAAAGGCTAGGGAAGGTGGCCTAGCCATACTAGATATTAAACCATACTATAAAGCAGCTGTCATCAAAACTACTTGGTAATGACTAAGAAACAGAGTGGTGGATCGGTGCAATAGGTTAGGTACACAAGACACAGTCGTAAACGACTATGGCAATCTACTCTTTGATAAACCCAACGAATCCAGCTTCTGGGCTAAGAATTCACTATTTCACAGAAACTGTTAGGAAAATTGGAAAATGGTATGGCAGAAACTGGGCATAGACCAATATCTTACACGGTATACCAAAATAAAGTCAAAATGGGTTCATGATTTAGGAATAAAGGCTGATAGTATAAGCAATTTGGGAGAGCAAAGAATAATTTACCTGTCAGATTTATGAGAAATGGAAGAATTCATGACCCAACAAGAGATAGAGAGCATTACAAAAATGCAAAATAGATAATTTTGATCATGTTAAATTGAAAAGTCTTTGTATAAACAAAGTCAATGCAACAAAGATTAGGAGGGAAGCAGAAAATTGGGAGAAAATCTTTACAACCAGTGTCTCTGATAAAGACCTTATATCTAAAATATACAGGGAACTGAGCCAAATTTATAGGAATACAAGTCATTCCCCAATTAAGAAATGGTCAAAGGACATGAACAGGCAGTTTTCAGAGGAAGAAACTAAAGATATCTATAGGCATATGAAAAAATGTTCTAAATCACTGTTGATTAGAGAAATGCAAATCAAAACAAATCTTAGGTACCACATCTCTCCTATCAGATTGGCTAACATGACAAAACAGGAAAATGATAAATGCTGGAGAGGATGTTGGAAAATACTGTTACATTGTTGGTGGAGTTGTGAATGGATCCAGCCATTCTGGAGAGCAATTTGGAACTAAGCCCAAAGGGCTATAAAAATATTCACACACTTTGACCCAGCAATACCACTTCTAGGGCTGTATCCCAAAGAGATCACGCAAATGGGAAAGGGACCTGTATATACAAAAATATTTATAGTAGGGCTTTTTGTGGTAGCAAAGAATTGGAAATCAAGGGGATGCCTATCAATTGGGGAATGGCTAAACAAGTTGTGTTATGTGAACGTAATGGAATACTATTGTGCTATAAGAAATGGGGAACATACAGACTTCATAATAACCTGGAAAGACCTACATGATATGATGCTGAGTGAGAGGAGCAGAACCAGGAGAACATTGTACACAACCATAGATATATTGCTTCTGTGATGACTAACTTTGATGGGTTTGGCTCTTCTCAGCCATATAAGGTTCAAAGACAGTTCCAAAGGACTCATGATGGAAAGAGCTATCTACATCCGGAGAAAAAATTATGGAGTCTGAATGCAGATTGAGGCAAACTATTTGCTCTCTCTTTTTTCTCTTCTTTTTTGGTTTGGGTTCTTCTTTCTCATGATTCATTCCATTCGTCATAATTCTTTTTTACAACTTGACTATTGTGTAAATAAGTTTAATATGAAGGTATATGTAGAACACATATTGGATTCCATGCTGTCTTGGGGGGACAGGGAGGAGGGAAGGAGGGGAAGAAAATTTGGAACTCAAAAACTTGTGGAACTGAGTGTTGTAAACTAAAAATAAAAAATATCAAAAAAATAAAAATAATACTCTGCTTTGGAATTTTCTCAGGCAACTTTTTTCCTTCTTAGAAAATGAAGACAACATATGGTCATCCCCAATCCTCAGACACCTTTTCCATTCTTCGTGATTTCTTTAAGTTTGTAGAACACAATTCTACCAAGTCAGTGAGCATTTATTAAGTGCCCACTATGTGCCAGGCATTATGTTAAGTGCTGGGGTCACAAAGAAAGACACAAAAAATTAGTCTCTACATTCAAAGAGCTCACGGTCTCACGAAGAAGACAGTATGAGAGTAACTATGTACGAACAAGACATAGACAGGATAAATTGGAGACAGTCTCAGAGTGAAGGCAATAGATTAGGGAAGACTGAGAGAGGCTTCTTGTTAAAGGTGGGACTTTAACTCAGTCTTGAAGGAAGCCAGGGAAACCAGGAGATTTTAAGGGAGAGGATTGGAAGCAAGGGAGGGGGGGAATAGCCAGTACAAACACAAAGAGTCAAAAGATGGAGTGTCACATGTAAGAAATAGTAAGGAAGCCAGTGTAACTAAATTGCTCGGTACATTGATGGGGACTGAGGTATAAAAAGACTGGAAAAGAAAAACAGCTGGAAATATCTGTGATTATATCAGGAGTCCTTTTGGTGCCCTAAATTATAATTCATTTGATCCTATAGACTTGAACTCATTTAAACGAAGTAGGTGTTCTCTGTTTTTATCATATATCTTGGGCTTCTGTAGTATTCAGTTGTTTCAGTCACACCCAACTCTTCTTGACCCCATTTGGGGTTTTATTAGCAGAGATACTAAAGTGGTTTACTATTTCCTCCTCTGGATATTTTAAAGATGAGCAAACTGAGATAAACAAGGTTAAGTGACTTGCCCAGGGTCATATAATAGGTGTCTGAGGTTGGATTTGAACTCAGGATGATGAGCCCTCCTGATTCCAAGACCAATGCTCTATCCACTGTGCCTCCTAGCTGCAGTTTGGGCTTTTATTAGCATTTAAATACATTTGCTCTAGCCTTACAGATTGAAAAGTACTGTCTTGTTGGAGAACATGGAAACAAATTAGGAGCTGAGTTATTCTACTTGATATCTGTATTTAGTTAACCTTTTCTTATCCATACAATGCAGTGGCCCTAACTTTTTTCTGTTCCCTTTGTCCTCAGTATGGTCTTATACACCCATTTTTTTGTTCATAGAGTGTTTAGTATGCCCCAGCTTGCTTCTTTGGGTGTTGTTCTACCCACAGCTATCCTCAAAGGCTTATGCTTTATTTTGAATTCATTCTTTCTTTTGTGCTCTTTCTTCCATCTATTGGACTCTTCTTCCTTCCAATGCATATTTCCTTTTAAATTATGTCTTGATTTCTGTAGAGCCAATTATGTTTCTCTAAATGTATCCTTCCTTCCTTTCTCCTTAGGAGTCTGTATAATTAAATATATACAATTTCTTCATTTAGAGTCCTTCCTTGCTGTTAATGTTTTTTTAAGTCCCTGGCCATGCCATACAATAATGCTCACATTTTCTTTAAATTTCTAAAAATAGGCTGTCTTAAAATCTAGGGTACAAGATATTGACCCTAGAGGACAGATGACAGAAAAACCTTCCCTGTCTTTAAGTAGAGATGGGGGGGGGGTGGTGTCATGTGAATGGAATATTGAATACTATACCAGATACAGTCATTTTGTCAGTTTGGTCCAGTGATATGATGGCAAATGTTTAACAACCAGCTCTGAGGGGGGAAAAGAAAGAACAATAAAATGTATATAGTACACACATTTTATTTTAATCTGCATTATTTTTTCCTTCACCTTCTTATGTCTAGACGATTGGCAAAACAATAAATCATATCCTGATTCATAGCATTTGCCAATTTCTGGGGTAGAGATGCTCACACTAAAAATTTAACAATTAATTCTAATGAGCCAATATAAACTAGCTCTAGAAAACCCTTAGCTTTTGTTTAATTTTTTTTTCTTTTTCATAAGGCAAGGTTTAGTGAAAAAGAGGAGTTACAGCAGAAAATTACTGTGGTATATAAAAAAACATAGGTAATTTTTTAAAGAAAAAAAAAACCTAAATGTAAAGAGGAAAATTCCAGGCTACCAATCTGGCTGTGCCCCAACATTTCTTTCTTTAGTTCTTACCAAGTCCCAAGTGGCCTGGTTACTTCTCCCCAAGGTTCACATCACTGCTACCTCTCTAACTAGTTCCATCCTCATGGTTAAATATTTATTAATATTATGCAATGAATAGTCTCATAATGGCTTATCCATTGAAATAAGAATTTAGTGGGAGCCTCAGAGTACTGAAGTCCATTTGATTGTAATGAATAGCACCACACAAATGGCCTATATTTGTGGTTAAATTTTGTGAAATGCATTAGCAAATGAACACAGATATTCCCAAACTGTGAATATTTAGACAAAATCCATTTTTACCTTTCTTGTTCTGCATGTGATTGTATAAATAATTAAGATGAAGATTAAATTATAAAGTATCAAAAACATTAGCATGTATTTTTGTTTATCAAGGGTCAATTATTTAATCCTTCTCAGGCTATAAAAATATGAAACATTAATAACATAATGATATTTTCTAATTAAGAAGGACAACACACATGTGTAAAGATATATCTCTCCATACAGTAGAAAGTAGAGAAAGATTGAACTAAATGTTTCAAGTGGAGATATCAAAGTCCTACTTTGTCATGGTATTGCAATATGCCCCCTTGTTGAATTATTGAAATGTAAGGAACTTTTTAAAACGGCTCATTATAACTATGAAAATTTTATAAGGAGCGTTTTGTGTGCTCTGTACTCTTGGATTTCCACACATTACAAGCTTAATGAAAACAAAGGATGGAAATTAATTTGCTACCCTTCCCCCTGCTCCCACCAAATTCAGATATATGTGCAGTTTTCCATTACAATGATCTTATACTATAGAAGTGTGTGTGTGTGTGTGTGTGTGTGTGTGTGTGTGTGTGTGTGTGTGTGAATGGGGGGTGGGGCATGGAGGGTTGGGGAATAGAAGAAGGTTGACTAACAACCACAATGTCACTATTTCTTTCCCTTTGCTTTCTAGTGTGTGTTTATGGTAAATTAATTGCTTGGTTGTATGGGCATAAGATCTATTTATGTCGTCATCCAAATAATGATAATCTTCACCTTTATAGGTAAATTGCTGTTCATGAAGGGAACTATTATAAAATAAGTCTACAAAATTAGGAGAATCTTAAAGGACCAAATAAGGAGCTCATTTTCTATTAGGTAAGCAATGGGGAGATATCAAAAGTTTTTGAGAAATAATGTGATTATTGAAGCACAGATTAATAATTTCAAAGTTAAGAGGGATCCATGAGGTCACCGATCACAATTTATACCCAAGCATGTATGCCTTCTACAGTATCCCTAACAGTCATTTAGTCTCCACTTGAAGGCTTTTAGTAATGAGAAATCCATTGCCTCCCAATAAAGCCCATAACAGAAGATTTTATTTATGCCAAGACAAAATCTGCTTTACTGCCACTACTTTCACCCATTTCTCTTTTACCCACTGGTTCCAGGCTCTTTGATTATTTAAAAACTCCTATCATGACCCTCATGTTTTTTCTATTCTTTAGGCCCAATTTCTCCAGTTTCTCCCATTCCTTCAACCAGTCCTCATCTGGCATAGTCTCCAGTCCTCTCACTAACTTAATTTCCCTCTTCTCAGTCCTTTCCAGGTTGTTAACAAAATCCTAAAACATCATGTACAGAGCTTAATCATAATATTCCAGACGTAGTCTGGAATACAGTGTAGTGGAATACAGATATAGTACAGTGGGACTATAACCTTCCTCATTCTAGATTTTATGCCTCAGTTAAAACATTCTCAATTTTGATCACATCATGCTATCTATAGATTTGTTGAAGTTCGTTTAAACAATCATATCATTTAAAAAAGCTATTATTGATCTATATTCGCCCTTCTTCTCTGAGTTGCATAGTTGAGTTTTGAATCCAAATACATGAATTTTGCACTTACCTCTTTTGTTCATTTTTAGTAGGTTTGTTTGCAAATACATCTAGTGCAAATGCATTTTGCTTTTCTACTCTTGAAAATCAAAAGTTGGCTTAAAGGAAAGCAAGGAAAGTGGAAAAGAAGGGAATAAGCATTTATATAGCACATACTGTGTACCAGGCATCGTGCTAAGCACTTTACAAATATCTTGTTTGATCCTTACAACTTCATGAGGTAGATGCTGTTACTATCCCCATTTTATAGATCAGGAAACTGAGTAAAGCAGAGGCTGAGTGACTTCCCAGTGTCACACAGCTAGTAAGTGTCTGAGGTGGGGTTAGAATTCTTCTTTCTGACTCCATATCCAGTACTCTATTCACTATCCTAGCTGTCTATTTATTTTTATAGAATAAGTTGCTCAAGACTTACAGAATAAATCATATCTATGTATTTACATTGGGCCATCCTATGTTTCAATTGGTGTAAGGAACTCCCAGTGAGGAAATTCTCCCTGCCAATAGAGATCAGGAACTGTTTTATAACTTAAAGTTATAGACAGTTGTCTTAGTCATTGAAAGATTTAGTGACTTGTCAAGGACCACTCACCCAAGTGACATCATAGACAGGACTTCAATACAGGTCTTCTGACTCTGAGGTTAGCTCTCTCTCCATTATGTTTCATTGCATCTTTACTGCACATGAAAGAGAGAAGTCTTATTTCTAACCTGATATCTGTCCATTAAGAAAAGGGAAACACTATCACTTTTGGAATGGCTGAACAAACTGAGGCATATGAATATTATAGAATATTACTATACTGTAAGAAATGGCAAACATGAAACATGGAATGACTTACATGAATTGATGCAGACTGAAGTTAAGAGAACTAAGAAAACAATATACATAATGATTACAAGGTAAGTGGAAGAAACACTCATTAAACAGTCAAAAGTGAATGTTGCAAAATTACAAAGAACAAACATGGCTCCAGTAATAAATATAAGAAGACTCCCTCACTCCAACCCATTGCACATAATTTCAGAATGTTTAGTGTATTGATCAGTATTGCTAATTTTTTCCCTTGAAAAAGTTGTTATATGAGATGACTCTGGGATGCAGAAAGGGAAGAAAACCAGAAATATTTGTGATATAAAAAAGATATCAATAAAAATTTATTTTAATACAGTGGGGGCAGCAAATTCCATTTAAAGGTGTATAATCCTGCCAGTAATTGAATTTGTTATCTGCTAAAAATGGCATTTTTGCCCCAGGCATTTGCTATAGGAAGACTAGTCTAGCATTTGTATGAATGATGGAGTGTAGCAAGTGGAGACCATAGGTGTTTCTTAGAACACTTTTATCTGTGCCAGTCTTTATACAATCACAAATTGAGAGCTGTAATGGACTTTTCAGATTGCCAAGTTGAACATCTTAATTTTACAGACAAAGAAACGAAGACCCAGGGAAGTTAAATGATTTTTTCCAAGATCACATAGCTAGTAGTTTTTATTTGTTTGTTTTTTGGAGGGGGGAAGGCAGGGCAATTGGGGTTAAGTGACCTGCCCAAGGTCACACAGCTAGTACATGTGTCAAGTGTCTGAGGCCAGATTTGAACTCAGGTCCTCCTGACTCCAGGGCCTGTGCTCTACTCACTGCACCACCTAGCTGCCCTACTAGTAGTTTTTAAAAGAGATGTCTGACTCCAAATCCAGCACTCTGTCAACTATATTCATGATTATTAATGTACATGCTTCATACTACTTATCATAGGCTTCTTGAGATAAGGGAATTTGTTTTATCATCAAATTCCCAACATCTAGGAGACTCCTTTGCATACTTGCATACTTTGGCAGACCTATGATATGACCAATGTGAATAGTCACTCCAGTGACACAGGCCATAATCCACCCACGACTTCTTGTTCTTTGCAAATATTGTCCATGTCTTCTTGTACACTCTCTAGAGAGAGTTTATCCATTGTGCTAGAGGCCTTTCTCTAGTCTTTTGACATTGAGTATATATCAGTGGATCACACAGGCTGTCTACCAACTAATATCTGTCATTCTCACCATCTGACCAGGCTATCTCTATGACAAAATGGTTTATACTCCTTCTCTTGTGCAACTCTTATTTCATAACATATTACAACCCTGACTTATCTATCATGTACCTTTCAAGGGCACTTTGACTAATGCTGAATTTTAATGTTTTGAAGGCTGTTGGATTCCATGCCTTGCAGCCATGTGGAAAAACCACAACAATACTCTTGTTTAAAAAAAATTATGGATCTTTGTTTCAGGGAGAAGTGTGGGGTTCTTAAAAATTACTGTATGTTTTCCCATTGGTAATCCAACCCACTCTTCTATTCATGTTTAATTCAAAGTTGGGAAGTTAGGCAGCAATGTGCATAGAATTCTGGGCCTAGAATCTGGAAGACTTGACTTCAAGTATAGCCTCAGACACCTGCTACCTTCCACATTTGTTGTGAGGGTCAAATTAGATATCTGGAAAGTACTTAGCACAGTTCCTTTTTTTCTTTCTTTTCTTCTTTCCTTCCTTCCTTGCTTTCTTCCTTCTTTCCTTCCTTTTTTCCTTTTTATTTCTTTACTGCAACTCATTATAAGGCCATATTGTTTGTCCAGGATGTATATATGTATTAGGAGGGCAGAGTTTATAATCTCAAATAGGATCATAAACATGTCTGAAACGTTCGGAATCGCCGGATATAAGAAACTCTCAAAGTAGAAGGCAGAAGAATCAAAACATTTATTTAGGCTCCACAGCAACCAACCCATGAACCAGCAACCCCATTTTGATATATTGATCAAAAGCTTCCAGGCCCAATAAGTACACCTTGAAAGAGTAACCAGGAGGCTACAGAGAAGCATGATTGCGTAAAGCAAAATCATGTTTCCCCCTCTATGGTAATAAGATTACCCACTGGCCTGAAGTCTTTGTTCAGCTTTCTCCCGTAGGTCAGCTCTGCTACTGGCAGCTCCTGCTTCAGCTGTGTCTGTGGCTGTGGCTGTAACTGACGTAACTGTCGTAACTGCCTCTGTAACTGCCTCTGGCTCCAACTGTAGCTGTAACTGTCGCTGTAACTGTCGCTGTAACTGTCGCTGGCTCCAACCGGAAAAGGAAAAGAGGATCTTCAAGCTGTCCTCTCCCCTCTTATAGAGTTTTTTTGACATCATCAAGCTCCGCCTGAACGACCAGGGCCGATTGGTTCTTGACTTGGCCCCTCCCCCTAGCATAGCCGTTAACACCTCCCCTCAGCCAGCCCCATGACTCATCACACAGGAAGTTGTCTGCTTCCTGGAATGCTCTTTGGGCTTCCTGCCCCGGAAGAGCAAGCCACAGTGTCCAGAGGCTCAATGAGGTAAGCTGAGTCATTCAAAGAAAACAAAGGCCATTCTGGCTACAATATATTAGGCAGTTAGGTGGCACAGTAGGTAAAATGCTGGACAACAAGTTTGAATTCTGCTTAGTTACTAGTTCTGTGTGACCCTCATCTGAGACTGGGTAAAATAAAGGAGACAATAGAAAAAATGTGAGACATGTGAAATGAGGAGGAGGGGAAAAGAGGGAGCTATAGGCAAATGGTCTCCCTTCTTACATATGCCTTCGAGAGCTTTCTTCATGTCTTACCTCAGATTAATGTCCTTTGGAAAATTTGAAGCTAGCCTCCTTGTTTTTAGTGCTCTTCCCTCCTCAAATGAACTTAGAATTCCTTATATTTCATGTCTTCCATCATATATCTTGATTTAGAATATAAAAGGAGCTTTATACATGTTAACTGATAAATATATTGCTTAAAAGCATCTAAACAATACAAGATGTTAAATAATTTATTACTTGAGGAATCTCTTAAGTGCCATTCTCTCTCTCTCTCTCTCTCTCTCTCTCTCTCTCTCTCTCTCTCTCTCTCTCTCTTTCTCCCCCTCCCTCCCTCCCTCCCTCTTTCCCTTCCTCCCTCTTTTTCTCTCTCTCTCCCTCTCTCTTTCTTTGGAGAAGCCACCTCATAGATCAATAAAGACATTACTTTGCTGGCTTTCAACCCATAGTGGAGGAAAGAGTCTTGGTTGAATTTGAGGAAAGGAAAATCAATGGAGAACAACATAATACATCAGATTTTGAGGAATAAAGAAGCAAATGTGAGAGGAAGAATACCTACAACATTTTTATTAAATTATTAGGTTCCAAAATTAATTGTATAAATTTACTAGGATAATGTTCATTGGATCATGGTATTTAGACATAGAACCAACCTTAGAAATCAACTAGTCTGACACCTTCATTTTACAGAGAAAAAAACTGAGTTCTAGATAAAGAAAGTCACTTGTCCCAGGTTATCTAGGGAGTAAATATAAAGGCTATAATTTGAGCCCCTTTACTACTTCTCCAGAGATGTTCTCTTTCCTCCTTACTACATGAGAATAAAATTCAGTCAATGCGCATTTCTGAAGAGATAGGACAGAACTGATTGTTGCTACATTCACAGGATTACCTCTACGTTTTTGTTTTTGTTTTTGTTTTCATTTTTATAGGCCAGCAGTTTATTTCCTCTCCAGAAAATGTTTAAATTGAATATTAACAAATACAAAATGTTAAAGTAATAATTTATCCCATTCGTTATACTTTCCCAGGAGATGAAGAAAGCTCTCTAGGCTACTTTCCTTTCACCTCAGACTTTGCTGAGGAATTGACTAGGTTGAAATCTCCTGACCAATCAGTCAAAGGCTTGATTTTTTTTAATTCCGTATTTTATTGGTTAATATTTTTTAGTTTTCAGCATTGATCTCCACAAGATTTTGAGTTACAAATTTTCTCCCCATTTCTACCCTGCCTCCACTCCAAGATGGCATATATTCTGATTGCCCCATTCCCCAGTCAGCCACCTCTTCTGTCACCCCACTCCCCACCCCCATCCCCTTCCCCCTTACTTTCTAGTAGGGCAAGATAGATTTCTATGTCCCATTGCCTGTATATCTTATTTCCCAGTTGCATGCAAAAACAACTTTTTTTGAACATCTGCTTTTAAAACTTTGAGTTCCAAATTCTCTCTCTTCTTCCCTCCCCACCCACCCTCCCTAAGAAGGCAAGCAATTCAACATAGGCCACGCATGTATCATTATGTAAAACATTTCCACAATACACATGTTGTAAAAGACTAACTATATTTCCCTCTATCATATCCTGTTCCCATTTATTCAGTTTTCTCTCTTGACCCTGTCCCTCTTCAAAAGTGTATGCTTTTGGTTACTTCTTCCCACTATCTACCCTCCTTGCTATCATCCGCCCTTTTTTCCCCCTCCCCCTGCTTTCATGTGGGGTAAGATGCCTAATTGAGTGTGTATGTTATTCCCTCCTCAAGTCAAATCCCATGAGAGCAGTATTCACCCATTCCCCCTCACCTCCCCCCTTCCCTTCCAATGAACTGCTTTTCTTGCCACTTTAATGTGAGATAATTTACCCCATTCTATCTCTCCCTTTCTCCCTCTCACAATATATTCCTCTCTCATCCCTTAATTTTATTTTGTTTAGATATCATACCTTCATATTCAACTCACCATGTGCCCTCCATCTATATATATGTATATTCCCTTCAACTACCCTAATACTGAGACAGGTCTCAAGAATTATACACATCATCTTTCCATGTAGGAATGTAAACAAAACAGCTCTACTTTAGTAAGTCCCTTATGATTGCTCTTTCTTGTTTATCTTTTCATGCTTCTCTTGATTCTTGTGTTTGAAAGTCAAATTTTCTATTCAGCTCTGGTCTTTTCACAGAGAAAGTTTGAAAGCTCTCTATTTTATTGAAAATCCACATTTTTCCTTGGAGCATGATACTCAGTTTTCCTGGGTAGGTGATTCTTGGTTTTAATCCTAATTCCTTTGACATCCAGAATATCATATTCCAAGCCCTTCAATCCCTTAATGTAGAAGCTGCTAGATCATGTGTTATCCTGATTATGTTTCCACAATACTCAAATTGTTTCTTTCTGGCTGCTTGCAGTATTTTCTCCATGACCTGGGAGCTCTGGAATTTGGTAATAAGATTCCTAGGAGTTTTCTTTTTTGGATCTTTTTCAAGAGGTGAATGGTGGATTCTTTCAATTTCTATTTTAACCTCTGGATGTAGGATATCAGGGCAATTTTCCTTGATAATTTCTTGAAAGATGATGTCTAGGTTTTTTTTTTCATCACAGCTGTAAGATCGTCCACTAATTTTTAAATTGTCTCTCCTGGATGTATTTTCCCAGTCAGTGGTTTTTCCAATGAGATATCTCACTCTGTCTTCTATTTTTTCATTCCTTTGATTCTGTTTGATAATATCTTAATTTCTCATAAAGTCACTAGCTTCCACTTGCTCCAATCTCATTTTTAAGGTAGTATTTTCTTCAGTGGTCTTTTGGACCTTCTTTTCCATTTGGCTAATTCTGCCTTTCAAGGGGTTCTTCTCCATATTGGCTTTTTGGAGCTCTTTTTGCCATTTGAGTTAGTCTATTTTTAAGGTGTTATTTTCTTCAGTATTTTGGGGGTCTCCTTTAGCAAGTCATTGACTTGTTTTTCATGATTTTCTTGCATCACTCTCATTTCTCTTCCCAATTTTTCCTCTACTTCTCTTACTTGCTTTTCCAAAACCTTTTTGAGCTCTTCCATGGCCTGAGACCAATTCATATTTTTCTTGGAGGCTTTTGATGTAGGCTCTTTGATTTTGTTGACTTCTTCTGACTGTATGTTTTGATCTTCTTTGTCACCAAAAAAGATTCTAAAGTCCAAGTCTGAATCTGAGTCTGTTTTCATTGCCTGCTCATGTCCCAGCCAACTACTTTACCCTTGAGCTTTTTGTCAGGGTATGACCGCTTGTTGCGTAGAGAGTACTTTGTCCCATACTTTAGGGGCTGCACTACTCTTTTCAGAGCTACTTCTACACAGCAAGCTCTGTCACATCAGCGCTCCTCCTCCCCCAAGAAATGGCAGCCAGGACCACAACTCAGATACAAGCAGACTGTGCACTCCTGCTCTGATCTGCCACTTAATTCCTCCCACCAGGTGGGCCTGTGGCCAGACGCAACCACAGCTGGAGTTCTGGAAGCAGTCCCAGAGCTGCACCACCTCCACTGCCTCAGGTGCCATGGCTGACCACTTGCTCCTTTCACTCTGGTCCAGCAGTTTTTTCCTACTAACCTGCTCTGTTGTCTTTGGACTTGTGGGTTGAGAAGTCTGTAACTGCCACAGCTCACTGATTCAGGGCCCTATGGTCTCTTCCACCCAGCTCCTGTTCTAGTTGGTCCTGGCAAGGCCCACACTAGGTTGTGCTCTCAGCTCCCTGTAATAGACCCTTCCCAATGACCATCCAGGCTTTCCTGGACTGGAGCCCTGCTTCCCTCTGGTATTTCATATGTTCTGCAGCTGTAGAATTTTTCAGAGCCATTTTTTACAGGTGTTTGGAGGGACCTGGGGGACAGCTTAAGCAAGTCCCTGCTTTCCAGCCACCATCTTCACCTCCATGTCTTTTAAATGGCTTTGATTTTATACTTTTAATGAACACAAAACTTAATTCACTACTTTTTCAGACTATACCTATGTATGATAAGATGTGAACGATTAAGGTTATTTTATAGTTAATTCTTATTCAACCATCATGAGGAACTACTATCCACATTCATGATCCTGTTCAATGATAGGCCCTGACAATCGCATGTTCATCCCTGTAGTTATTTCTTGTTTTTTTTTTTCTGGTTTTCTTTTTTTTCTCTTTTCATTTTTTTTCTTATTTTTTTTTAAAAATTTAATTTATTTTTAGTTTTCCACATTCTTTTCCACAATATTTTGAGTTACAAATTTTCTCCCCCTCTCTACCCTCCACCTACCCCAAAATGGCATGTATTCTGATTGCCCCTTTCACCAGTCTTCCCTCCCTTCCATCACCCCATTCCCCTCCCCCTTATCACCTCTCCCCTTACTTTCTTGTAGAGCAATATGGATGTATATACTCCATTGCCTGTGTATCTTATTTCCCAGTTGCATGTAAAAACATTTTTTAACATTTGTTTTTAGAACTTGAGTTCCAAATTCTCTCTCTTATTCCCTCCTCACCCACCCTACTTAAAAAGGCAAGATATTCAATATAGGTTATACATGTATCATTATGCAAAACATTTCCATAATAGTCATGTTGTGAAAGACTAACTTTATTTCCCTCCATCCTATTCTGTCCCCTTTTATTCAGTTTTCTCCTTTGACCCTGTCCCTTTTCCAAAATGTTTGCTTTTGACTACATCCTTCCCAAATCTGCCCTCCATTCTATCGGCACCCCACACACACACCCTTATCCCCTTCCACTCTACTTTCCTGTAGTGTAAGATACCCACTTGAGTGTGTATGTTATTCCCTCCTTAAGCCAAATCCAATGAGAGCAAGTTTCACTCATTCTCTTTCACCTACCTCTTCCCTTCCATTATAACAGAATTTTCTCACCACTTCTAGGTGAGATAATTTACCTCATTCTATCTCTCCCTTTCTCCTTCTTCCAATATATTCCTCTCTCACCCTTTAATTTTGTTTTTTAGATATTTTCCCTTCATATTCAACTCACACCTGTGCCCTCTGTCTACATATATGTATATTCCCTTCAACTACCCTAATACTGAGAAAGGTCTCATGAGTTACAGATGTCATCTTTCCATGTTGGAATGTAAACAGTTCAACATTAGTAAGTCCCTTATGATTTCTCTTCTCTGTTTGCTTTTTCATGCATCTCTTGATTGTTGTTTTTCAAAGTCAAATTTTCTGTTCAGCTATGGTTTTTTCATCAAGAATGTTGAAAGTCTCCTATTTCATTGAAAATCCATATTTTGCCCTGAAGTATTATACTCAGTTTTGCTGGGTAGGTGATTCTTGATTTTAATCCTAGCTCCTTTGACCTCCAGAATATCATATTCCAAGCTCTTCGATCCCTCAATATAAAAGCTGCTAGATCTTATGTTATACTGATTGTGTTTCCACAATACTCTAATTGTTTTTTTTTTTTTTTTCTGGCTGCTTGCAATATTTTCTCTTTGATTTGGGAACTCTGAAATTTGGCTACAATATTCCTAGGAGTTTACTTTTTGAGATCTTTTTCAATAGATGATTGGTGGATTCTTTCAATTTCTATTTTATCCTCTGGTTCTAGAATATCAGGGCAGGTTTCCTTGATAATTTCCTGAAATATGATGTCTAGGATCTTTAGTCCAATAATTTTTAAAGTATCTCCTCTGGATCTATTTTCCAGGTCAGTGGTTTTTCCAATGAGATATTTCACATTGTCTTCCATTTTTTCATTACTTTGGTTCTGTTTTATAATTTCTTGATTTCTCATAAAGTTACAAGCTTCCACTTGCAACAATTTAATTTTTAAGGCAGTATTTTCTTCAGTGATCTTTTGGACTTCCTTTTCTGTTTAGCTAATTCTGCCTTTTTAAGGCATTCTTCTCCTCATTGGATTTTTGGACTTCTTTTGCCATTTGGGTTAGTCTATTTCTTAAGGTGTTATTTTCTTGTATTTTTGAGTCTGCTTTAGGCAAGGTGTTGACCCATTTTTCATGATTTTCTTGCATCACTCTCATTTCTCTTCCCAATTTTTCCTCTACTTCTGTTACTTGATTTTCCAACTCCTTTTGGTCCTGAGACCAATTCATGTTTTTCTTGGAGCTTTTGATCTAGCATCTTTGACTTTGTTGACTTCTTCTGGCTGTATGTTTTGATCTTCTTTGTCACCAAAGTAAGATTCTATACTCTGAGTCCTTTTATGCTGTCTGCTCAAGTTCCCATCCAATTACTTGACTTTTGAACTCTTTGTCAGGGTATGGCTGCTTCCAGAATGGAGAATGTTCTGTCCCAAGCTTCAGGGGTTTTGCGCTGCTGTTTTCAGCACTACTTCTATTCTGAGGTGATATGATACTCCTCTCTGGCCTGCGATCTGGTCTGTGAGTGCAGGCATGCCTTTCTGCAGTGTAAGTACCATGAGGACTCCCTCTCCACAGCCAGCACAAGCTCTGCCACACCAGCACCCCTCCTCCCCCAAAGATGACCAACAAGGACCGTCACCCAGATCCAAGCAGGACCAAGCAAGAGAATACTGCCTCAGCACCAGCAAAGAGATCCCTGCACTCCTACTCTGACTAGCCATTTGATTACCCCCACTGTCTGTGAGCCTGGAGCTCCAGAAGCAGCTGCTGCCCCAACCACCACTGCAGTTTTCTCCACTGCTGCAGCCACCCTGGGGCTGGGGCCTGACCAAGCACTTCTCTCACCCAGGTCCAACAGTTTTCCCACTGACCTACTACTTTGTCTTTGGCATTTGTGGGTCAAGAAGTCTGGGAATCTCCACAGCTCAGTAATTCAGTGCCCTGAGGCTTGCTATGCCTGGTCTGCTCTGGCCTGGTCTGTCCCGGCACAGCCCACGCTGATCTGTGCTCTGCCCCCAGAACAGTGCAAAAGACCCTTCCCAGTGACCATCCAGGCCATCTTGGACTGGAGACTTGTTTCACTCTGTCATTTCATGGGTTCTATAGCTCTAGAATTTGTTTAGAGGCATTTTTTACAGATGTTTGGAGGGATTTGGGGGACAGCTGAAGTGAGTCCCTGTTTTCATGCCACCATCTTTGCTCTGCCCCTGTAGTTATTTCTTGCCGCCCATGTTTATTACTTTGTGTCTTTTTACATATGATTTGAACATGCCTATGTATGTACATTTTTCCCTCCTTAGAATGTAAACTCTTTGAGAGCAAAGACTGTTTTGTCTCTGTCTTATGCACTCAGTACTTAGCATAGTGACTGGCATAGGGTAAGCATTTAATCAGTGATTCCTAGACTTGTACAATTCACCCACTACTAGAAGGAACTTCAAGGGAAATGCCTAGCTCTCTATTGTTCTCAGAGGATTGGCCACCTCTCTCTCCCAGTCTGGCCTGTATTATCTGCATATTTCAGCATAGCAACAAGGAGTGACAAGGTCCTCATCTCTTATCCCACCTCTACATCCACATGATTTAACCCCTACTACTTCTCTAGTTTTGAAGACCACATGGAATAATGTCTTTCTTCAAAGGAACACTACTCCAGGAAATCCAATTGTCCATAAACTAGAAGACCAAGTCTTCAAACTTTATATATCAGTTCCACCGTGTGGCAAACTCCAAGGTAGACAATGCCTAATAAATCTCCCTTCTGAAGAGAACAGGCTAAATTCCAGGATTGCAGCACCTACAAAATCCATGTTTCCTTATCCTCTACAAAAATTAAGTTTACAGGAAAACTGTCTATAAACTCCCTTTCTGCTTCTGCTATGTACATCTTCAAGAACCCTATCATTTCTCCAGTTGCCACCATCTCTTCATCTGGGAAAGTTCACTCTCAAGTCCCGTGTGGTCAGAAAGTTATGACCTAACATTTGTAATGCCCATGTGCTTCTGTCTCAAGACTGCCATTATTAGTGTCTGGTAGGAGGAAATGTTGGGAATGACCTGGCTTTCTCCCCCGCAACTCTCTGCCCCCATTTTGAGAATGCCAAAGGGCTGATCTGCTGCTTTTAATTCTTGTACTCTGAAAAGAAGAATTTTTTAACATAGTTTAAAAATAGGCAGAGAGAATAGCTTGATGATCTCTTTTATAGTTAATACAGAGAGATGATTCCTATGACTAGAGTTCAGCCTCCTTAATTTCAGATAACCAATTGTGTTGAACATAGCTCCAGTCACTAAAAAATAAATAGGAAATGTCCTGTTTAATTGACAAGACACCACTGACATCACCAACTCCATGGATAAGAGTTGTTTGAATATCAATCTCTATAAGGGAAGAGGCATGCTCATTAAACTCCTAAAAGCTATATAAATTTCAGTTCTTACTTTAGTACATTGAAACCCCTACCTAAAGTATGCCAATTTACTGTGATTTATGATATGTCACAATGAACCTCAGAATTCTTATTGACAGGGTTAACAATGTTGATCTATTACCCTCTCACCTTCACTCCCTTTCTATGCCAACTCAGAGATCTATAGGTAATGATTTAATGAATTTATTCAATTCTGGCATTATTCAAATGGTCATGGGACTACAGATATAAAGCTGTATGATACTTTAGAAAATAGTGAGTTCAACTTCATTTTACAGATGAAAAAACTGAAGTATTGAGAGGTTAAGTGATTTGACCAGGGTCGCTCACCTAAATTTCAACTGAGGTCCATCACTATATGCACTCTACCACCTAATATGGATTATATGCAAAGCTCTTCTCCTGTATCTTAATAGCTTAACTGTTTTGATAGATTTTCTTTCCTTAAGATAATTATGTATTTTAGACATTTTGTTTCATTTCCACCAGCAATTTGTCTCTCATAAAATATCAAGATGGAAATAATTTTTTTCCTAAAAACCAAGTGTGATTTTTATACTTTCCTGTGTTCTCTTCTGTGTGTATCAAGATTTCAAGAGCTGCATAAGAATTCCGAGAGCTCAACCCATGTGCCACCACTGGAACATTTCAAGGAGCTTGAAGCAAACTGAACTTCTGATTTGGATCTGTTCCTAAGGGGACATTTGTCACCACCACATGCTTTCATCAAATGTACAGTACATGATCAGAAGGATTTATACTATAGATAGAAAAAGGACAAACTGCATTTGAATCTGTTCATTTCTAATTTTAACAGTTCCTTTTTGTGTTTATGTAGAACAGCATCATAGCTCTGCTTTGCCAATACTGTACTTTATTTATTTCTTCAATTTATAATCATTCATCCATTGCCTGACTTTTGAATGTCATATCTCCTTGCAAGAATGATTCCATGCCTATTTAGAAGATGAGTTTATCAGTATTCCTGCTGCATTGGGTCATACAGTGAGATCAATTCCTCCCAGATAGGAATGGCACCCAACAAGGACCACCACGAGGGAATGTGTTTCATATCACAACACAGATGGGTTGAGTTTGCACCATTTCCCGTTCTCAGAGAAAATTTGCAGGGTTGGATTCATTCTTCTCTTCTTATAATATCATACATTTCTCAAATTCAGCTCTCAACCTCAAGACCTACAATGATATTGGAAATAGAGTAGTAAACTATGTTATATGTCATTTAAAAAACAGAACAATAAGAGATATAAGGAAAAGGCAAGTGCTCTCTGCCCCTAGCACAGTATTTCTTGCCAGCTTTTAACAGAACTTCCTAAGGTATGCGCATATGTGGAGAGAGGGTGAGAGGAAGGGAGAGAGAAAAGAACAGATACAAAGATGAAGGAGAGAACAGTAATATAACACATAAAAACTCAAAGGTCTATTGGAGCTTTTCCTTTATTTCTCCTCATTTATAGTCTTCACATACCACACAAAACACATATTCTCTTTGTATCAGAGCAAGATAGAATTCTCTAAACATTCACTAAGCACCTACTATATTTCCATGATACCTTTCTCACTTTTTTTGGCTAAAACTTTATTGAGAAAATACAGAGTTCTTTCAGAATACGACAGTCCATCACCAGAAACTCCATTGGTATGCTTGCTGAGGACATTATTTGCATTTTTCTCTGTATCCTTTTAAAATATCTGCTTGCCATTTAAGGTTATAGAAGTGCATGAATGTGGGAAGGTTTCCATAGCAATGAATATTTATGGAGAGAGTGGCAGCACTCCTATCGTGCATACTGCAGGTTGGTGAGAGTGTTGTATATCCTTCTGCTGGGATGGGATATTTATCCAAAAGCAAGAGCAGTTTCAAGTCTAGCTTCATAGACTTGTAGATGATTTAGTCAGCATGAGTTTCATGGTTAAAGGGAGCTCCAGGCTAGCATGCTCAAAAAGTCCACCAAAGAAAGTAGCAGTTTCATTAGAAACAGTTTTAAGGGATGATATTTAAAAGATGTGATTTTACATTTTTAAAATGGGATAGCATTTTGTATTAAGTAGAGCAGAGAAAAGACCTGAGATGCTCTCAGCACTAATGCACAATTTACGAAGAGAGGTGTATTTTCCAATAGGATCAATGCTCATTATCTTAATTAAGGTTATGTGCCTTCATACTCCACAAAAAAAAATCTCACGGTATATCTGATTCTCAAATACCATATGAAGGAAGAGTTCTTGGCAGGCTCTGCCAAGTTTAAGATCCAAGGTATTTTTTTTAAGTTTTATTGATTACTTTAGTTTTTTTAATTGTTTTTTTTAACCACAGACATTCCCCAACATACCCTCTAACTCCTCGCCCACCATAGAATTCTTCCTGGTAGCAAAGAAAAACAATTCGGCAAAAGTGACATCTAATAGTGTATGTCACTTTCCACACCTGTGGTCTCTCACCACTTTTTTCAAGAAGAAATAGAATTTCATCATCTTATCCTTTGGCACCAATATTGGTTATTGTCTTTAAATTGTAGGTACATAGCATTCCCCTAGTTTTGCTTTTTAAATTCTAAATAGGTTCAAATACATCATCCACCATTTCTCTGATTTCCTCTGATTCGTTATTTCTTATAAGGTAATAATATCCCATTATATTTATGAAGTACAATTTTTCAGCCATTCCCCCGATAAATGGGAACTGACTTTCTTCTAAATTTTTACTGTTCTAAAATGGGTTGCTGTCAACTTTTTTTAACATATGTAATTTTTCTGACCTTTGACTTCCTTGGGGCATATGGCAAGTAGTGGGATATCTCGGTCAAAGGATATAAACTGTATCCTAGGTTTGATTGAATAATTGCAGATTGATTTCCAGAATGGAACAATTCACACCAGTACTACATAAGTGTATATATCATCCACATCTCTTTCAACATTAACTGTTCCTGATTCAAGTCCCACTCTCTCTCCAAATCTTGCCTCTCTGTCTCTAATTTTACATGTTCTTGAGAGGATTTTGCTTAGTTTGTTCTCTCATTAAAATTTTGTTAAACCAGTTTTATTCTCTGATGCTTCTTTTTGTTCTATGAGGTGATACTACATGTAGTATTTACCATCCTTCTATGCTGAGACAAGCGACATAAAAGCAAGTTGATATTCTAAATTAGTATGGCTCTTAGCTGTGAAATGTCATCCCTTGGCAAATAAGTCAAGTATCTTGTGGCTCTTCTGGGGCTATTGTTAACCCCATTTTACAGAGGAAGAAACTGAGGCACAGAGCGGTAAAGTGACTTAGAAAAAGTCACACAACTAATAAGTGTCTGGGGCAGAGTTTGAACTGCTTGACTCTAAATCCAGCACCCTCTATTATACCACCCAAAACCCCAGCTAAAATCCCCCATAGCTCACATTATGGCAATTCTTCTATGTCAGTTAATTGAAATTATCATAATTGTTGTTTTAGTTTCAGTGCCCTGGGACAAAATGAAAGCTTGTATCACCCTAGTCACATCTTTGTTAGATTTTTTAAAATTGAATAATGATAGTTTTGCTAAAATCTCACTTTATATAAGAAGCTTTTCTCAATCCCTAATGCTAGTGGTTTCTCTCTATTTATTATCTTCTCCAATTGATCATATATACCTATGTATAGATACAAATGTGTATACATGTGTGCACACATGTGTAATCTACATACATCCATATATGTTTGGATATGTGCTTTTGTATATATATACATATATATACACACATATTATATATATATATATATACGATAAATTGGATTAAATTGGAGCTAATCAATAGAGAGGAGACACTAACATCCATACATATGTGAGCTTCTCAGGAGCAAGGACTATTCTATATTTCTTCACAGCCTCCTCATTTAGCGCAGTGCCTGGCACACAGTGGGCACTTCATAAAGGCCTGTTAATTGGCTGACTGCCAGGCTCTTCTCCATATTTTGGATCAAAGGGCACACATACTTTAGAAACTTCTTGCTTATGGTTCCAAATTACTTCCCAGAATAGTTGTATGCATTCTTAAGTCAAGAAACAATGCGTCAATATGCCTGTTTCCCCACAGCTCCTCCAATACTTATCATTTTCCCTTTTTATCATCTTTGCGGCTCTGATAGATATCAAGTGCAATATCATAATTGCTTTATATTTGCTTTTCAAAAAATTAGTAGTGGTTTGGAATTTGGGGGTTTGTTTTTTTATTTTTAAAATTTATTTTGTCATGGCTGCAGATACCTCAGGTTTTCTTTTCTTTGAGAACAGTTTATATACTTAGATCATTTATCAGTTGAAGAATGGATCTTTTTTTTATAAATTTAACTCAATCACTTTTATATTTTGGAAATGAGATGTTTATCAAAGAAGCATACTACAAAGATTTTTTTTCCTCAGTTGTTTGCCTTTCAACCTTATCTTTAGTAGATTTGTTTATACAAAAACTTTTTTAGCTTTATGCAATCAAAATTACCAATTTTATCTTCTGTGATTCTCCCTACCATTTGCTTGGTTGAAAGTTTTTCTTCTATCCATACATCTAATAGATATTTTTTCCCATGTTTCTCTAATTTGTTTATGATGTGACGTTTCATATCTAGGTCACTTACCTATCCTTTCTCTGGATTCCTCAGTGCTAAATAGACAAGATGTCTGACTTGGCATGGTGGCCAAAAATAACACATCACCTAGTGACCAACTTTTCGGTGATGACCTCTATTGACCATAGATGATAATTATATGACATATACTGATACAACCCTGTGTCAGTCCTGGACTCAAAAAATTTTGGACAAATCTGCCAGACTTTATACTATGCTCAAATTTTCTTCTAAATCTGTGAGTCCCACACCTCTTTCCTCAAGTCTTCTTTCCTCCAGATTAAACATGCCTTTAATTGATCCTTATGCTATGAACTTAAGACTTTTCACCATCCTAATTGCCCTCCTCTGGACACCCTTCCTAAACTATGTGTATCAGTAAGGCAAGATTCATGATATCGATGGTGGCCATGAATATGCCTGTATAGTTTGGAAAGGCAAAGTATAAGAGACTCTCTGTATAGAAGGCAGAAGAAGTAAAACATTTATCCAGACACCAGATGATCAAATCCCAGAGCCAACAATCCCAATTCAACATAGCAGTAATTTTAAGTCCTCCTCAATGTAACAGCAAGGAGATTAAAACACAGTATCACAGCAAAAAAAAAAAAACCCAAGACAACCTGTAACCCTTCCCACTGCTAGGGCTTTCCCATAAACAGTCACTTACGAATCCTAACTGTCTGATTTGATGCACCCTCTCCTCCCACAGTTCTGAAAGTCCTTGCATTTCTCTGAGCCCTTCCAATCTTCTGTCTCGCCATCTCTCCATCTCTTCCAATTCTCTATCCTCTCTCTCAGTTCTCTCTTCTTCATCTTCTCACAGCTCTCTAGTCTCTGTAGCTCTCTAGTCTCCGCAGCTCTCTAGTCTGAGCTTAATGGCTACTCACAAGGTATATATACCCTGTGTAGGCTTGGGGCTTAGCACCTAATATCAGGAGGATGTGGGCCTGCCTACAAGCAAGCTTCTCCTAATCAAGCTTTCCTTAACTAGTTCCACCTGAGGCCAACCGAATGGGTGGGGAAGATCTTTGATCACATTAGCACCACACCATGATACTATGAACTTGACCAGAACAATCCACATGAGATCTGATATTGGCAGACTACAGTGTGGTTAACACTGCCCTGCCCTTTGTAGTCATACACCTTCATACAGTCCAAGTTTACATTAGATTTTTGACTGCTACATCACAGTGAGTTCACTATAACTGCCATAGCATTTCCAGAATAACTGCTGTTTAACCATGCATTTTTTCAACTTGTATTTGGATAGCTGATTGTTTTGTACCCAAGTACAAGATTTTACATTGTCTTTATTGAACTTCATCTTATTTGGTCCTTCCCAATGCTCTAGCCTGGAAAAATATTTTTGGATCCTAACTCTATTATCTAGTATGTTAGCTATTCCTTCTTGTTTTGTGGCATCTGCAAATTTAATAAGGCTTAATCTTTGCCTTTCTCCAAGTCACTGACTAAAATGTTGATCTGTACAGGGTCAACTATTGATCCCTGTGGTACTCCACTGGAGACCTTCTGCCACATTGACAGACAATTTTTGAGTCCAGCCATCTAATTATCTCTGGATCTACCTCATAGCATTGTCATTTAATTCATATCTTGTTCTCCATAATCTCCAAAAAACAGCATGAGGTACTTTAACAAAGGCTCTACTAAAAGCTAAGTAAAACTAAGTAAAACATGTACACAGCATACCTCTCATCTACTAGTTGAATAAGGGAAGGGAAGGGAAGGGAAGGGAAGGGAAGGGAAGGGAAGGGAAGGGAAGGGAAGGGAAGGGAAGGGAAGGGAAGGGAAGGGAAGGGAAGGGAAGGGAAGGGAAGGGAAGGGAAGGGAAGGGAAGGGAAGGGAAGGGAAAGGAAGGGAAGGGAAGGAAAGGGAAGGGAAGGGAAGGGAAGGGAATGGAAGGGAAGGGAAAGGAAGGGAAGGGGCACAGAGCCAAGATGGCAGAGTAGAAGCAGGGACCTGATTGAGCTCTCTCCACAAACCCCTCGAAATACTTGTAAAAATTACTCTAAACAAATTCTAGAGCAGCAGAAGCCACAAAATGACAGAGTGAAGCAGATTTCTATCCTAAGACAATCTGGAAGGATGAAAAGAAGGTTATGTCACATTGTGCTCAGAACAGAGCATAGCCCAGCCTGGGCTGCACTGGCACAGATGGGACTGGAGCAGGCCTCAGGGCACTGAATTACTGGCAGCTATGGTGGGTTCCAGACTTCTTAACCCACAAATGCCAAAGAGAGCTTCAAAGGTCAGTGGGAAATCTCTGCCACCTGGGTAAGAGAAGAGCATGGTACAGCCACAGCCCCATCCCCCAGCCTCTGGGCAGCGGCAGCCACTGCCACAGCAGTTGCTTCTGGGGCTCTCAGCCTACAGACTATGGAAGAACTGAGCAACTAATCTAGGCTGAAGTCCTGGGTGGCGGTCCTAGGGTGAAGAGGAGTGCTGGCATGGTGGAGCTGGTGACAGCTGTAGACAGAGAACCCTCCTTGTAGTTCCAGGGCAGAAAAAAAGTGCTTGTGACTGCTCATGGAACAGACTGAAGGCCAGGAGAGGAGTAAACACCTCTCTTTTGATCACACCACTTTGGAAGAACTGAGAATTTACAGGTACCTAGAGATATTTCTGAAAACAATTGCACAAAATCTCTGAAACTTGGGGCAGCACACCCTCAACTTAACAAAGAACTCAAAAGTCAAGTAATTGGCTTGGAAAATGAGTAAACAGGGGGAAAAGAATAAGACTATAGAAGGTTACTTTCTTGGTGAAAAGGTTTTTTTTACACACTTAGTGACAAGGAAGATCAAGGCATGCAGCCAGAGGAAGACAACAAGGTCAAGGCTCCTACATCGAAAGTCTCCAAGAAAAATATGAAATGGATCAGATCAGAAGAGCTCAAAAAAGCTTTTGAAAATCAAATAAGAGAAGTGGAGGAAAAATCAGGAAGAAAAATAAGAGTGATTCAAGAAACTCATGAAAAATGCGTCAGAATCTTGCTAAAGGAGACCCAAAAAATGCTGAAGAAAACAACACCTTTAAAAATAGACTAACCCAAATGGCAAAAGAGGTCCAAAAACCCAATGAGGACAAGAATGCCTTGAAAAGCAGAATTAGCCAAATGGAAAAGGAGGTCCAAAAGCTCGCTGAAGAAAATACTGCTTTAAAAATTAGAATGGAGCAAGTGGAAGCTAGTGACTTTATGAGAAATCAAGATATTATAAAACAGAACCAGAGGAATGATAAAATGGAAGACAATGTCAAATATCTCATTGGAAAAACCACTGACCTGGAGAATAGATCCAGGAGAGATAATTTAAAAATTATTGGACTACCTGAAAGCCATGATCAAGAAAAGAGCCTAGATATCATCTTTCAAGAAATTATCAAGGAGAATTGCCCTGATATTCTAGAGCCAGAGGGCAAAATAGAAATTGAAAGAATCCATCGATCGCCTCCTCAAATAGATCCCAAAAAGAAATCTCCCAGGAATATTGTCGCCAAATTCCAGAGCTCCCAGATCAAGGAGAAAATATTGCAAGCAGCCAGAAAGAAACAATTTGAGTATTGTGGAAACACAATCAGAATAATCCAAGATCTAGCCGCCTCTACATTAAGAGATCGAAGGGCTTGGAATACAATATTCTGGAGGTCAATGGAGCTAGGATTAAATCCTAGAATCCCCTACCCAGCAAAACTGAGTATCATGCTCCAAGGCAAAATATGGATTTTCAATAAAATAGAGGACTTTCAAGCTTTCTCAGTGAAAAGACCAGAACTGAATAGAAAATTTGACTTTCAAACACAAGAATCAAGAGAAGCATGAAAAGGTAATCAAGAAAAAGAACAAGAAAAAGAAATTGCAAGGGACTTACTAAAGGTGAACTGTTTTGTTGACATTCCTACACGGAAAGATGACGAGTATGATTCATGAGACCTCAGTATTAGGGTAGCTGAAGGGAATATGCATATATGTATGTATGTTTATATATATATATATATATATATATATATATATATATATATACACATATATATATGTGTGTGTGTGAATATGTATGTATGTATATATCTAGGTGTGTGTGTGTGTGTATATATATATATATATATATATATAGAGAGAGAGAGAGAGAGAGAGAGAGAGAGAGAGAGAGAGAGAGAGAGAGAGGACACAGGGTGAGTTGAAGATGAAGGGAAGATATCTAAAAGAAATAAAATCAAATTAAGGGATGAGAGAGGAACATACTGAGAGAGGGAGATAAGGAGAGATAGAATGGGGTGGATTATCTCGCATAAAGGTGGCAAGAGCAAGCAGCTCTCTGGGAGGAGGGGAGAGGGCAGATGAGGGGGGAATGAGTGAACATTGCTCTCATCAGATTTGGCCTAAGGAGGGAATACCATACGTACCCAATTGGGAATCTTACCCCACAGGAAAGAAGAGGGAAGAAGATAAAAAAAACAGGGGGGATGATGGAGGGGAGGGCAGATGGGGGTGGAGGTAATCCAAAACAAACACTTTCAAAAGGGGACAGGGTCAAGGGAGAAAATTCAATAAAAGGGGATGGGTTGAGAAGGAGCAAAATATAGTTAGTTTTTCACAACATGAGTATTGTGGAAGGGTTATACATAATGATACACATGTGGCCTATATTGAATTGCTTGACTTCTTAGGGAAGGTGGGTGGGAAGGGAAGAGGGGAGAGAATTTGGAACTCAAAGTTTTAAAAACAGATGTTCAAAAACAAACAAAAATGTTTTTGCATGCAACTAGAAAATAAGATTCACAGACAATGGGGTGTAGAAATTTATCTTGCCCTACAAGAAAGGAAGGGAAAAGGGGATGGGAGGGGAGTGGGGTGACAAAGGGGAGCGCTTACTGGGGAACAGGGCAACCAGAATATAAGCCATCTTGGAGTGGGTGGGAGGGTAGAAATGGGGAGAAAATTTGTAATTCAAACTCTTGTGAAAATCAATGCTGAAAACTAAATATGTTAAATAAATTTAAAAACATAAAATTTAAAAAAATTAGAATGGAGCAAATGGAAGCTAATAACTTCATGAGAAATCAAGAAATTATAAAACAAAACCAAAAGAATGAAAAATTGGAAGACAATGTGAAATATCTCATTGGAAAAACAACTGACCTAGAAAACAGATTCAGAAGAGAGAATTTTAAAATTACTGGACTACCTGAAAGCCATGATCAAAAAAGAGCCTAGACATCATATTTCAAGAAATTATCAAGGAAAACTGCCCTGATATTCTAGAACCAGACAGTAAAATAGGAATGGAAAGAATTCACCGATCACCTCCTTAAAGAGATCCCAAAAGGAAAATTCCTAAGACTATAGTAGCCAAATTCCAGAGTTCCCAGGCCAAGGAGAAATATTACAAGCAGCCAGAAAGAAGCAATTCAAGTATCATGGAAACACAATCAGGATAACACAAGATTTAACAGCTTCTACACTAAGGGATTACAGAATTTGGAATATGATATTTCAGAGGTCAAAGCAGATAGGATTAAAACCAAGAATCACCTACCCAGCAAAACTGAGTATAGTATTTCAGGGGAAAAATGGAATTTCAATGAAATAGAGGACTTCCAAGCATTCTTGTTGAAAAGACCAGAACTGAATAGAAAATTTGGCTTTCAATTACAAGAATCAGGGGAAACATGAAAAGGTAAACAGGAAATAAAAGCCATAAGGGACTTACTAAAGTTGAACTGTTTACATCCCTGCATGGAAGGATGATATTTGTAACTCAGGAGACCTTTCTCAGTATTTGGGTATTTAGAGGGAATATATATATATATATATATATATATATATATATATATATATATATATATATATATATATACACACACACACATATGTATGTATGTATATATGTGTGTACATATATGTATGTGTGTGTATATAGATAGAGGGCACAGGGTGAGCTTAAGTCGAAGGGATGGTATCTAAAAAATAAAAATTAAGTATTGAGAGGAATGTACTGGGAGAAATAGAAAGGGAGAGATAGAATGTAGTAAGTCATGTCACATAAAAGAGGCAAGAGTGGGGAGATGAGATGGAATAAGTGAGCCTTACTTTCATTGGATTTGGCTTAAAGAGGCAATAACATACATACTCAATTGGGTATAGAAATCTATCTTACCCTACAGGAAAGTAGAGTCAAAGGGGATAAGAGAGGGGAGATAATAGAAGGGACAGCAGATTGGGGGAAGGGGCAATCAGAAGCAAACACTTTTGTGGAGGGACAGGTCAAAGGAAAGAACAGAACAAATGGAGGGCAGGACAGGATAGAAGATACAGTCACAACATGACTGTTATAGAAATGTTTTGCATGACTACACATGCATAACCTATATCAAATTGCTTGCTTTCTCAATGAGAGTGGGTGGGAAAGGAAGAAGAGAGAGAATATGGAACTCAAGGCTTTAAAAATGAATGTTAAAACTGTTTTTACATGCAACTGGGAAATAAGATATATAGGCAATGTGGTATAGAAATTTATCTTGCCCTAGAGGAAAATAAAAGGGAAGGGGATAAGAAAAAGGGGAGAGGGGTGATAGAAGGGAGGGCAGATTGGAGGAAGGGGTAATCAAAATGCACGCTGTCCCGGGGTGGGGGGAGAGGAGAGATGTGAAGAAAATTTGGAATTCAGAATCTTGTGGAAGTGAATGTTGACAACTAAAAATAAATAATTTTAAAAAATTTAAAAACTAAACAGAGATCTCTCAGGACTTAGTCTTGATGGAGCCATACTAGCTCCTTGCCATTACTCCTCAACATTCAATAGCTTTGTCAGCTGTGTCTTTAATAATTCTTTCTAAATTTACTGAGGAACTGCGTTCAAGATCACTGGACTATATTTTTTTTCAGACTCTGTTCTCTTCCCTTTTTTGAAAATCTTGGTATTTTTACTTCTCCAGTCTTTATGGTACCTCTTTCATTTTCCATGATCTTTAAAATGTCACTGATGGTGGACTCTGCAATCATTTCTGCCAGTTCTTTCCAAACCTAAGGAGGTAAGTGGCTTGAATTCATCAAGGATACCAAAGGGTTCTCTTACTAGGTCATTTATCTTGGGTATCAATTCCCTATTAGTCCTTTTGTTTTTACATTTCCAAATAAAAATCATTCTTCTTTGCAGAGAAAATAGATAAAAAATTAAAATCGAGGAACTGCCTTCATTGTCAGTGATTCCAAATAACATAAGCAAAGGTCCTTCTGTGGCCCCCCTTTTTCTCCCAACATAACTGTAGAAATAGATATCTTGTTTGTTAACTCTGGCTTTTCTTACTAGGCTCAGCTCACTCTAAACTTTAGCATTCCTAACACTGTTTTAACAAGATTGTACTTCATTCTTATTCATCTGCTGTTATCTGACATTGCTTCCATCTTTTATACATTTTTCTTTTATACCTGTTGGTTGGTGAGTTTACCTGTGCATCTATATCACTTCAGATAAATCTCATTTTTTCCTCCTTTTTGGAACTGCTTTCCTTTCTGTCTTCAGAATTTCATTTTTGAGTATTTCCTATACTTCTTAGACTGACTTCTTCTGAAGCACAGTTGCTCTTAAGATGTCTACAATTGAATTGAGGGACACACCATATATAGGAAGGCTCATTTGCAGTGTAAATGGAAAGACCTGGAAGATCTAAGGGTGCAGCAACAGAGTGGTTTAAAAAATCTCATGAGTCTGCAGGCTGTGTCAGCAAGTCAGATGGCAATGCCTGGAGAATGTGATAGGGTTGCACACCAGCAGGGAAGATGGTAAGGATCAGTGGTGCTCAGTCTTGTTATCTGGATTATTGTTGGTAAACTCCCTTTCATCCAAATCACATCCATTGCATAGAGTAGGGACCTTGCTGATGAAGGGTTGATCCCATTGGTTTTTTTGGATATATTTTTGGGCAACCTAGGGCAACAGAAGGGGGTAACAATGTATGTTGTTGAGTTAAATCTAATAATGAAGAAGAATCAAACTGTCTATTCAAGAGGCACACTGCAAGCCAAAGTATACTATGTTCCATTTTACAAAAACAATCTGAATGTTTTCCATTTCACTTCCCATGGTTTACTGAATATGAAGTCTGCCTTTTTTATGTGTAATCAAATTGGTAGGACAGTCTTCATTTATAAAGTGAAAGCATTATTGGCATGATGAAGACAGGTTTTGATGTTGCAGTCACAGAATAACAAGGTATGTTTTTTTCAAATTTTGACTACATACAACAATTTGTAGAGATGTAACTGAAACTACTCATTACCTCCTCTTTGTGTAATAAAAGGTCACTTGTGGACTATTTAATGAACCACTTTTAGCTCATAGATTAGCATAATCACATCCCTGTAGGAGCTCCTGCTATCTAGAATGTATTAATAAAAAAGGGCAGATTTCCCTGCCCACTTTCATAGGCACAGTCAGTCAATCAACAAATATTAGGCACTTATTATGTGCCTAGCACTGTTTAGCATTGACTCTGACTCTAAGGCAGCTAAAATTATTCATCTATCTAAATGAAAAATAGAGATTCTGTGAGTTAGAGTTTCACGGAAATGATGAACTCAGAAAAAAATTTCAAATTATTTCCAAATGCTACCTTTTGGACATTAATATCTAACTTAACAATAAAATCTTTTCATGTTTTTTTTTACATTTTCCTTACCGAGATGCCAGACAAGAATATCACATAAAAATGAACAGAGATCTGAAGAAATAATAAGTAAAATGTTACAAAGGTTTTTGATATTCTCAGTATCTGTGAAAAGGTTAACCTTGCTAATTATCACTTACAGGATATATTATCTACACTGACCTATGGAATATTCTGTTGATAAATACTCTCTCCTTGAGAACAGGCTAAAGTTTAGAGTCATAGTAGGTTATAAGGATTTGTATGTAAACTTTTGGGCATTCAAAAACAATTCCATGCATTATAAAAATAGTTATTCATGGTCTACTTTAGCTTAATATTGTAAATTGCATCATAGAATGACCTAGAACATTTTTATCTTCCAAATGTAAAGTCTTCACTCTTGAGCTGTATTTTGACTGGCTTTTCAGAGGTCTTGGCCTTAAGTACCAGCACTCAAGCTGTCTCACTTCCTAAAGCCTTTGTATAAGGTGGTATGAATTGTGAGAAGATGACTAAGGATTAAATTTCCAGCACCACTGGGTGTGTCCTTATAAATGGATCTGGATTAAAAGAATGAAAGAAACCCAGTTTGTATTTTTGAAAATGTATGTGTATTTGAAAACTAGTCAACAGAATAGAGAAGTATTGTAATGGAAAGGGTTCCAGGGTCAGAATAGGAAAACCTGGTTTCAAGTACTATTTCTGACTCTGTGAAACCATGGGCATGTCAGTAAATATTTCAGTGTCCCAGGCAATTTTATTCTACTATGAGGTTCTACAATGGTGGACAAGTTTTCATTCTGGAATTTCTCTAATCAGTGAAATTATAGCTACAGGTTCCCTTAAAATAGAGCATTAAGAGATTAGATTTTTTTTTCTTAACATTTTGGTTTGGAATAAGCATGACCATTTTGTTGATGTTTGTTGTTGTTGTTGTTTAGGAGTGTGGCCAGTGCATCAATACATGTCTACTAAAAGTACTTACTCTGTGTCAGGCATAGTGCTAAGTGATAGGGAGTCAAAGAAAACCAAAACTGTGGTCACTGACTTCAAGGAATTCACATTTCAATGAAGAACACAACATGCAAGAATTTTACGTATAACACTTGTTCATCTGTTTCAGTTGTGCTTGATTCTTTATCACTCCATTTGGGGTTTTCTTGTCTAAGATACTGGAGTGGCTTGCCATTTCCTTCTTCAGCTCATTGTACAGATGAGGAAACTGAGGCAAACAATGTTAAATGACTTGCCTAAGGTTACACAGGTAATAAGTGTCTGAGGCTGGATTTGAACTCAAGAAGATGAGTGTTCCTGACTTCAGGCCCGGTGCTCTATCTGCCAAGCCATGTAGCTGCCCTACATTTAAAATACAAAGTGTAAAATGAACATAACCTGAGAGGGGAGACGCTGGGAGTGGGGAAAAGAGACCAGGAAAAGTCTTTTTCAGTCAGTGAGATTAGAACTGAGTCTTGAAGAAAGCCAGTGAAACCAAAAGGTAGAGGTGAGCAGGGAGAGCTTTTCGGCCCTGGTAGACAGCCAGTGTAAAAGCATGAAGTTTGGAAATGAGAGTGTCACATACAAGGAACAGCAAGAAGGCCAGTGCCTCTGGATTGTAGCATAATGGAAGGGGAAAATGGAGGAAGAGCTCTGGAAGGTGCCATCCAACTGGAAAGGCTTTGAGTATGAGTTCAGTGATGGGCTATGTGTCTATCATCTGTAGAGTAAAAGTAGCTAAGTTCAGAGAGGTTCAGGAGCAGTGAGATCAGGACCTACTTCACACACAGAAGTTCATAAATATCTCCTAGAGATCTGAATTAGTAGAGAGAATATATACTAACAAAACCATAGACCCTCAAAAATATCTAATTGCATGTGGATCCAAGAGTTGATTTTAAATATGTTATCATACAAATGCATTTTTATACATATACTGACATACATATTTTAATCAATCTACAAAAATTTACCAAGAACTTATTGTGTGTCAGGCACTCTGCTTAGTGCTAGAGACACAAAGAGAAAATTAAAGCAGTCTCTTCCTACAAAGGGCTAATGTTCTAATGCAGGAAAGAACATGAACATATCCCAAAATATACAAAATACAGAAAAAATTAATACATTATAGTTTGAAGAAGGAGGTCACTAGCAGCTGAGAGGAGGGGGATCTGGGAAGGAAGGCTTCACATGGAAGATGCCCTGTGAGTTGGGTTTGGCAGAGATTCATAGAGATAGGGGTGAGGGAAGAGTACTTTTCAGGCATAGGGAACAGCCAGTCACAGAGACTGAAGATCAAGTGTCAGCATATGGAATAGAGAAGAAGCCAGTATAATGGAATCACAGGGAATATGAAGGGGAATATTAACATTAAAAGAAAGGAAAGGTAGAAAGAAACCAGGTTGTGAAGAGATTTAAATATAAAAAATAATTTTTATCTGAACCTAGAAATAATAGGGAGCCACTGGAGTTAAGTGAGTGACACACTCTGATCTGTGCCTTAGGAGAATCTTTAAAATGTATATGCATGCATATACACACACACACACACATACACACACACACATATATATTATATACATACATACATGCACATATTTGTCTATGTGTATATATACACATATATACACATGCATACATATAGACATACATGTGTCTGTATGTGTGTATACACACAGAATAAACATACATATGCATATGCACATATGTATGTGTCTATATGTGGGTATACATACATACATACATACATAGGATTTATTTTATACTTAAACAGAAAAGCAAACTCTGAAGTCAGAAAGTTCAAATATGGTCTCAGTTACTTTTTAGCTGGGTGACACTGGGCAAATTGCATGACCTCTGTCTGCTTCAATTTCCTCACCTGTAAAATGGATATACTAATAGAACCTACTTCCTAGAGTTGTTGTGAGGGTGAAATGAAATACTTGTGAAGCACTTTGCAAACTTTAAAGTCCTATATAAATGATAACTGTTTAGTCCTAGTCGTAGTTGTAGTTTCATGTGCAATCCTCTTCTTTTATTCATCAATGAATATAGAAATGTTCATATTATTTGTTTTTGTCAAATATGTTCAGAATAAAAAATACTTTTTAAAAAAAAAACGGAAAAGGAAAGGGAGATGAACACCTCTCCATAGAGGCCAGGCTCCCTTGGAAGTAAATCTGTCCTAAAACAAAGAGACCTCTTAATGGATAAGGTAGGAGTGTCTCAGGCTCGTGGACTCAGAAATTATTGTTATAATAATATTAATAACAACAACACGTAGGTATACACATGAAGATACACACATGCATATACATACACACAATGTAAATTACAGTGCAATGTCTTGTATATACATGCATCTACGTGTAATGCTGTACACATGTATACTTACATGGAAGCATGTTATATGCGTGTTTTATGTACATGCATATATATCCGTATACACACACGAATGTGCATACCTGAAAGGTTCTACAAATTAAAGTCTGACCTAGAAACTCTGTATACCAGTTCTAGCACTGGCTTGTAATATGACTTTTATTGATGTGTATTGTAATATTTCTTGTTCCTTATCTGTATAATGTGGAGATAATATTAGAACCTTATAAAAGTTTATCAAAGTCCTTTAATATAAAGTTTCCTCTTTTAATGAAACACACTTAGTTATCAATATTGGAAGTGATTTTTCTTGTATCTTTCTTGGTAATATCACCAATATTTGGGTAAAGTTAATGAAGAGCTGAAAATTATCAAGAAAAACTCCTAAAAATATTTTATTCTCCACTGCACATGGATTTCAGTAATGGGGTCCTAGGGAAAAAAAACTTGACTCTAATAGTGTTATAGGTGGACTTGAATGAATAACTATGTCATTCTGGATTGGGCACGTGTGTGTGTGTGTGTGTGTGTGTGAGAGAGAGAGAGAGAGAGAGAGAGAGAGAGATGCCAACAGCTGGAATTTAATTTAATAAATGAATATTATGGTTGGAGAGCTGACTAAAGGAGTGAATTACTGGCCGTTCATCACAAATATTGTGGTTCACATCAAGGGAAACAGAAAATCTTTGATTAAGTAAATGTAAGGGGTCCTAAAGGAAATGTGTTAAAAAGTGGAACAATTCTATTAATGCAAAGAGGGGGAAAGGAACTACTGAGAAAGAACTGAAGTTTTGTTAATAAAAGGAGACCTAGCCTTTGATAAAGTTGAGGTATAACTCAAATCGAGTTTCCTACTGCCTTCCTATGTACTAATATTTAGCTATGTTAAATGTTCTCCTACATAAAACAGAAATAGACAATGCAAATAACTGCCTATCATTAGGAATCCCTCCCTCTGCCTTTGACCTAACCTTGACCCTATCTAATCAGTCCTTCATGGTCCCATCCCCAATTGGCAGTTTAATTAATACCTAAAACTAACCCATAGCCTAATTGGTAAGAGGCAAAGTTGTATACCATATAGCACATCGAACTTGGATTCAGGAAGATTCCAGTTCAAATACAACATCTGACACTCACTAGTTGTGTGACCATGAACAAGTCATTTAACTTGGCTGAGTCTCAAGTTCGCTCATCTATAGAGCAAAGGTAGTAAAATTTCAAGTGCTTACCTCACAGGGGTCTTGTGAGATTCAAATGAAATGTTGCATGCAAAATGCTATATGAACTTTCAGGTACGACATAGGAATAGGGATAAGGTAGGGAACTGTGATTGTGTTGGGATCGGGAACTCCTGGATGGGGAAATTCCTTCTACAAATGCAATTGTGTAGAGCACTGACGGTTTAAGTGCCTTGTGCTTGGTCATTCAGTGGCTTGGTCTGTCAGTATGTGTCAAAGAAAGGACTTGAACTCAGGTCATTCTGGCTACAAGCCCAGCTCTTTATCAACTGTGACACGGTTGCTCCTCAATTATTACATACATGACAGTAATTATTAGATTTATAATTTTAAAGACCACATCATTATAGATTTAGAGCTGGTAAAAATCTCTCATTTTATAGATCAGGGAACTGAGGATCTGATAGATTGTATGGCATTTTCTCCCTCTCCACTTAAGCCCTAGAGTGAAATGAAATATTGCAAATGGTTTCAAATTTGATAAGAAAATAAAGGATTAATTGATAATTTGACCTTCATCTTTGTATGGTTTTGGTAACCATCATCACTCACATTCTTACATTTACCCACTCTCTTGCTTCAACTTAGTGAGAAGGATTGCTTCGGTTTAAAATCCTTCTTATTGTCTCATTTACTAATACGATTTTGATGCAAGCAACTGATTTTTCAAAGCCAAATAGGAATTTGTCTAATTTGTAATGCAACATGAATAAAAAGAAGCTAAACTTTTTTGCCACTTAGGTTCTTTCATTTGTTTTTATTTTAATGGGAGTATGTTTGACTATTTGGCTTTAAAAATCTCCAAACTATAAAAAAAAAAAACCTGACTGGGGAGAAAAGCAGAAATCATTGCTAAAGCACTATGGACAGAATCAAAATGGACAAAAATAAATAAATAAAACCCAGCTCCTCCAGTGTCACTGGTTTTCATTTAAGAGATAAGAAAATTTAACTTAGGACTTCTGCCCAACAAAATCCCATTAGGATAAATCTGTTGCCAACCACAGCAATTAACAGTTTCCATTTCCCATTTGAAGTTTGTGGTGTAGATGGTGATGATTACGGTGAACATGAATTCAGGTTTTTTGTGACATAAGCCTTTTCTTAGTCCCCTACAAAGGTCCCAATACTGTATTATCTCTGAAGAGAAAGCCAAAATGACTTTATTAGTGACCCTTGGAAGTTTCTCCTAAATCCCCATTTGGTTTGGATTTCCCTCAATCTATTCTAGAATCATAACAGAGCTATAGCAAGCATATGGTCCTAATAGATATTCAGACCAGATGTTCATTGTCTAATACATCTCCTATTCCTGAATAGTTGTGCCTAGCAGTAGAGAAGAAAAGATGGTAAGGTAGTTACATAACATGTATGCACATTTCATGATTCTCCCCAGTTTACAAAAGTTAAGAGTTCCAGATTGCAGGATCTCCGGTTGTGTCACTTTGAATTTCTGGTCAACATTTACAGCATTAAGCTCGTTGCATGTATGCATGGGTAAAAGGGATTTGGCACACCTGAGGTCTGATGCTATGCTTTTACTTGGGAAAGACAAGGCTTTTTATTGATTTGTCTATTTCCCGCCCTCTGTTTCCTAAAGGAGGGAATTTGCTAGACATTTTGAGGGAGTGCTTCATTCCATTCCATGAACAAGTATAACTACTCCTTCAGATTTCGTTATTCACACTGATATTTTTGGAATCCAATACTGAGTTAAAGTATCTTGAGCTTCCAGCAAAGTAATGATCATCAAGACGTCCCATTATTTCGTAGTTGAGCATGTTTTAAAATCAATTTCAGATTTAGTGAATTTGCCACCTTTGCCCTTTCAAACGGTAATTGAAAGCAATTACAACAAGAAGTGTGGCTACTGCTAACACACAAACTCACTGTCACATATGACAATACTGTTTGCAAAGTACTTTGATAAATCGATGCTATTGTGACTATGGACAGGATGTCAACATAAATGGGTGTCACTTGTGCTGAAAAGTGAGACTTGATGACTATTCACTACTTGGATTAGGAGAATAAAGATCTTTCCTGTCAGTTGTTGAATAAAACACAAATCATCAAGCATGAAATGAAACACAGTACACATTGAGAGTTGTGAAGAGACACTGAAATAGGCTCCCAAACTGAGAACCTACTCTATGCACGGAGAGGAAAAGATAACATTGCCCTTCATAGGCCAATTGGGAAGGCTTGGTAACAAGAAGCATGCTTCAGAGGATAAATACTGTATGGTATTGTTTTAATCTTTAAAATCTGTTTTTACTAATTGATCATTGCTGGCAAGTAGGAGCTGTCAGAGATAAATATAGTTAGGGTGCTTCCTTCTTCATTTGCAATGAAAATCTGTTTGTTTAAAAAAAAAACAAATTTTAATCAACATGAGCAGTAAATTGCTGGTAAAGGTTATGGACTGCTTCCAAGATGTGTACAGGTGAGACAGTCTAGTAGAAGTGAGCCCATATGGTAGGGTGGGAAAAGTGTTGGACTTAAACTTGGGATACTTGTATTGGAATTCCAGCTTTAATACTTGCTAGGTGGGAAATGCCAGGCATCACAGCTCTGAGTCTGATTTTCTTTGTCTCTGTAATAGAGATAAAAATAATATGAACCTTCTTATCAATTTCATTATGCATATGACGTATTCAAAACCTTCATGTGCCACAGAAATAGCAGTTATTCTGTCTATAGAACATCAAAGCAGGAAATAGCATTCTTGTATGTATACTCCATTTATTAGTCACCTTTTTCATTAATCAAAGTTCTTTAATCCCTGGACATTTCCCTGTGATTCACAAAAATCAATCAAACAAAGAGGGCCATTTTAAATAGTTATAAGCTAGTTATCATAATTCTGCCACAAGAGCCTAAATGCTGGTCATGCCCCTAACTGACTAAATGACATCTCTCAGGGGTTCAGCTTTTTCCAAAATGGGAATGCTTTGTTTAATGCACTTCTGTTATTGCATTGATAACATCAAAATGTTTCGGCTACAGGTAAAAAATAAAATGAAAGTATTTTGAAGTCTTGATCTTCATTTCTTAGAGACATAAAAACCTACGTAAGACTGGCTATGTGTTTATAGGTAGATATAATACAATAGCAGTTAACACGGCAGCTAGGTGGCAGCTAGATCCCTGGAAATGGTGTCAGAAAGACCTGCACTCGAATTTGGCTTCAGAAACTCTCTAGCTGTGTAACCCTGGACAAGTCACTAAATCCCTGATTTAGTTTCCTCTTCTATAAAATGGGTATAAAAGTAACACCCATCTTACAGGTGATCAAATAAGATATTTGTTATTTAGAGGGAATCATACAATTCATACGATCATATGATTGTCGTATCTAACATAATATAGTAAGTAACATTGGGAACTGGCTATAATCTCAGGTTGGCGGTCTACTGATTTGCAGCATAGATACTGGTATCCAAGTAGCCTGAAAGGGACATTAAAACAAGTTGCTTTATCTTAGAGTTGGGAATGGGAGGACAATAGAAAAGTAGGGGTAGATTTTTGCAGATGATAGAAAAAAAACTTTATACTTTGTTTTTCAAAAATAAATTCTATTGATTTCTTGTTTCATATGAACTTTATATCCTTAATATATTACTTTCCTCTTCTTTTTACCAAAGAGCCATAACTTTTAGCAATGATTTAAGTGGGTGGCAGGAAGTAGAGAGAGAATTGAATAAAACTACCTAATACATGGGAAATTATATCAAGTATTCCATATCCATTATGCCCAAAGTTACTCACCTCTACAGAGAAGGAGAGGCTACTCTCTCATTTATCTTCTTTTGGGCAAAGCTCGGGCATTATCATAACAATCATTGATTGTTTTGTTATAATTGTTTTCCTTGTTGTAGTCACTGTTTATATCATTTTCTTTGTTCTGTTCATTTCACCTTAAATCAGTTCATGGCTATGTTCATCACATTCACCATTTCATACAGCACAGTAATTTTCCTCTATATTTATGTACCATAACTGTGGTGCCAATTGTGATTAAAGATCTTCCTTGCCCATTTAATAGGCCTCAGGTGGAGCTAGTTAAGGGAAACTTTATTAGGGGAGGCTTGTTTCTAGGTAGCTCCACACCCTTTTGCTAAGTAGGTACCAAGTCCCAGACCAACACCTTTTTGCTACATAGGCACTAAGCCTCAGGCCCACAGCTTTTGCTAAGTAGATGTGAAGCCCTCAGGCCCTAAACAGGTGTAAAGACAATCAGTAAGTGAAAAGATCTTTCCCATTCATTTAATAGGCTTCAGGTGGGGCTTCAGGTGGGGAAAATAAAGGATGGTCTGATTAGAGAGCAGCCCACACCCTTTCACTAATTAGATGTGAGGCCCCAGGCTGGTTAGCAAACTAGTTCCCTAGTTTGAGAGAGGTGGGAAGCCCTTCTGGCTGATGGGAAGTTGCTAAGACCAGAGCCAGTGGTATGTGCCTGAGTTCTAGTCAATCGGATGACATTCTGGTCAATCAGATGATGCTCTAGTCAATCAGGTGATGCTTAGATAACATCTAAGGACTATATAAAAAGAGAGAACAGAGCTTGGAAATGGCAGAAGCTGCAGAAACTGAGAAACAGAGGACTAGAAGTAAGAAGCTGAAGAAATCGAGAAATGGAGAGCAGCAGAATTCAGGATTGGAGGGCCAGCCTCCAGAGCATTCAGGGTGGACAGTGCAGAATACAAGAGGGAGTTTTGGAACTTGGAGTCAGCAGAGCCACAGGAGAGAGAGTGATGAGCAGTGACTTAGGATTTGTGAGAGATCTTCTTCTAGGTGTGTCCTAACATTGAGGGGAAGCACAAATATAGTCTGGCCTGCTGCTACAGTAAGTTGTTGTAACTTCCTTGTTACTATAGTGAGGTGGACTTATTGGTTTTGGAATGTTTTTGTCGCAATATTGAATTGGGGGCATTGGTCCATGGGTCTGATCCTTTGGAGTCTAAATAAATGTTATACTTCCTCTGCCTCCTACCTAGAGAATTCATTATATTCTGTGATTCCGAACCTTTCAGGCATGCTCATGGTCCTCTTTGAAGTCATGAATTTTGCTTTAATGATATATGTTTCAGTAATTAAGGTGGGACTTTTTTATTGTTTTCTCTTTTGGAGCACTTATTTAATCAAGTGCCCTAGAAAAAGAGTCTGCTCTTTGTTTCTTTGATTAAATCAGGAATCTTTGATGACCTCCTTGCCTCAAGGGAAAGCCTAGTTTACATGGGTTTGAGTCACATGTTTGTGAAGCCAGAAACTTTTAGGTCACATGAGTTTGAGTCAAACATTGTGATACCCTTTGACCCTGAACAAGATATATTAACTTGGCATTTTTCCTTTGGGGCTTTCACTGGAAGAGTGGCATGTGACTCTGGGTAAGCTGTTGTAACTGTCCCCTAGCTTTGCTAACCCAGACCCACTGGTTTTTTGGTAACTAGGAATTGTGATTTGAATCAGATAAGGTCTGTCTGTTGGTGTTTGTAATTTGTTTGTATTTATTCTGAAGTTCAGGGTGCTGACTTTTCCTCCTGAACTAAGTGAGTTATATTTGTGTGATTAAAGTGAGATTGTTAGCCCCTTAAAGTTACTTTCCTTAGTAAAGCAGATCAAAAGAACCTGTGCTGGCAGCTCTTGTTACTGAGACTTGTTGGGTCTTATACCTCAACAACTGCTGCTAGCTGAATTGTTGTTACAACAGGATGCGTGTATATATATACACACACACACACACACGCATCCTGTTGTAACATTGTTGTAACATTGATAACATCAAAATGTTTCGGCTACATATATCCTGATATATATCCTGAGGGTAGCCATTAAGCTCAGAATAGAGAGAGCTGCAAAGAAGACAGAACTGTGAGAGAAGAGAGAGCTTAGAGAGATAGAGAACTGGAAGAGTTGGAGAGATGGAGAGACAGAGAGAGAACTAGAAGAGCTAAGAGAGATAGAGAAATGCAGAGATGGAGAGAGAACTGCAAGGGCTCTCAGAGGTGCAGGAGGAGAGGCAAACAGTTAGAATTCATGAGTGAGTGTTTATTGGAAGGCCTTTTTGGAGTGGAAGGTTATAGGATGGCTTGGCTCCTGACTGTGATATTGTGTTTTCATTTCCTTGCTGTTACATTAAAGTGGACTTATTGGTTTTGGGATACAATTGTTGCTATGTCAAATTGGAATTATTGGCTTTGGTATTTGATCCTCTGGTGTCTGAATAAATGTTTTACTTCTTCTGCCTTCTATATAGAGAGTCTCTTATATTTTGTAATTCCAAACTATACAGGCATATTCATGGTCACCATAGATATTGTGAATCTTGCCTTACTAATACAATAACTTGTCCAGCCCTTCCCCCATCTATGGACATCTACTTTGATATTAGAAAAAGTAATTCTATACATATTTTGGTGTACATAAGGTATTTTTATGCTTGACCTCCTTAAGCAATATATCCAGTGGTTGGATCTCTGGGTCAAAATATATAGACATTTTATTAACTTTCTTAGCATAATTCCAAGTTTTTCTCCAGAATGGTTGGATTAATTCATACCTCCATCAATACTGCATTATTGTGTCTGTCTTTATACAGCCTCTCCAACATTGACTATTTCCATATTTTTTCATATTTGCCAATTTGCTGACAAGCACATTTATAAGGCCATAAGCAGCAACACTTCAAAGAAAATTAGCACTTAGCAGACAAACAAAAGGATTATAATGAACATTATATATATATATATATATATGTGTGTGTGTGTGTGTGTGTGTGTGTGTGTGTGTGTATACATATATATGTATATATACATATATGTGCATGTATGTACCCTAATTCAGAAAATCCTCCCAAAATGAAGGCTGAAATTAGAAGTTCAGTATATAATAAGTAGTGATTATAATGAAAATAACAATTGTACTACCACTAAAAGCACAGGCTTAATTCTTACTTCTCCAGGGAGAAATTCATACATTAGCAGCACCCCAAAGTACAAGTTGGTTGACAGTAATCAAAATGGAGTGCTGATGGATAAATACAAGGAGTATTCAGTATAAAACTATATAGTTTTGAAGGGTATTGAGGAATTAGTTCCCTGGGTTTTTGGAGAAGGGGAAGAAATCAAAGGAGTGGGAAAAATCTTTATTGCTACCATAGAAAAAGCAATCAAGACAACATAAATAGCTATCTATACTTATACCTAATTTCCCACCTATGGAAAAACTGAGTGATAATATTCTCCATGCATAGTAAGAACACCCTTTTAAAGCTCAAATGTTTAGTTCAGCTCCAGTATTATTTTCCTCTTCACATTTAGGATGGATCAAAAGCTTAGAGTTAGAATGGACTAAAGGGGTGCCTGATATAGTCAGACTGTTTTTTGACTTGCCATTTCAATTTCCCCATATAACATATTTAAAATTTGAGGTTTTAGACCTTCCAGGGGTGGAACCAAGATGGTGGAGTAAAGAAAGCTGAGCTCTCCCAACATTCCCCTTTAAACCGCTTTTAAACCTTGAATTGAATCCTGTAGTAGAAGAACCAACAATATATCAGAGTGAAACATTCTTACAAACTAAGACAATGGAGAAGGTTAGAAAGAGAGATTTGTTAACATGAGGGAGGAGGCTGGCCTGGAACCTACTTAGATGAAACACCAGTGATGAGACTAGGTGGCAGAGACAGAGGAAGGAGCAGCTTCAGTAGCTCTTAAGCTGAAGACAGTAAGGGAACCTGGCAAATGGTCATAAGGAGATTACAGGGTACCCTGTGTTAGACCTAGAAACAGGAAAAGAAGCTGTATGACTACTCTATTGCCTAAACACACTTCTGGATATAGTTCAAGGGCAGAGAGGACATTTTTGGGCAAGATGCAGTAGAAATCCTGAAGGGCAGTATCACTTCCCACCCAAATGGACCTGAGACCCTGAAGAACAGTATTATTTTCAGTCCCAAGGGAGGAAGGAACTGAGGAGAAATATCATTGCATTCCAAGGGATCAAGGAGACTTTCTGGGTAAAGACCAGATTGTAGACCAAGAGAGCAGTGACCTCAATTCTATCCAAATCATACCACCATGGTAGTACCAAAAACTACCAAGGCCCCAGAACTAGCTCTAAAAAAAGGAGTACAAAATGCTTGAAGTTTAAAATAGAGCCCCTTCTCCACCCACACTGGGAACAGAGCCCACATTAATATAAATTCCAAATCAACAAATAAGATGGAAAAATGAGCAAACAACAAAAAAATAACCTGACCATAAAAGTTACAATGGTGTCAGGGATGATCAAGATACAAACTCAGAAGAAGACAATGACTTCAAAAAAGTCACAAGAAAATCCTCAAAGGAAAAAAAAATATGACTTTGACACAAGCCCAACAAAAATTCCTGAAAGAATTAAAAAAAATTATTTTCAAATTCAAATAAGAGTGGTAGGTAAAAATTGGGTAAAGAAATGTGAGTGAGTGAATAAAATTAGGAAAGGACAATTGGTAAACAGAGTGGTAAAAGAGGCACACAAAATACTGTAGAAAATAGCACCTTGAAAAAACAGAAATGGCACCACACCACACACACACACACACACCACACACACACACACACACATAATTGGCCTAATGGAAAAATAGGTGTGAAAACTTTTCTGATCAAAAATAATTCCATAAAAAGCAGAGTTGGCCAAATGGAAAAATAGATACAAAAGCTCACTAAAGAAATAATTCTTTAAAAATTAGAATTTGGCAAGTAGAAAGTAATAATTCCATGAGAAATCAAGAAATGATAAACAAAGTCAAAAGAAAAAAGAAAATGCAAAATTTCTCATCAGAAATATAACTAACCTGGAAAACAGATTGAAGAGAGATAATTTAAGACTATTACATGACCTGAGAGCCATGATCAGAGAAAGAGTCTAGACATTATATTTCAAAAAATTATCAAGGAAAACTTACCCATATTCAAAAACCACAGGGTAAAATACAAATGGAAAGCATCTAACAATTACCACTTGAAAGAAATCTCCAAAATGAAAATTCTCAGGAATATTATAGCCAAATTCCAGAGCACCAAGTCAAAGAGAAAATACTTCAAGCAGCCAGAAAGCAACTGTTAAATACTGTGGAACCACAGTCAGGATCACACAAGATCTAGCAGCTACCACATTAAGGAGTGTAGGGCTTAGAATATGATATTCCCACAAGGCAAAAAAGCTGTTATTGCAACCAAGATATGTATCCAGCAAAATCAAGTATAATGCTTGGTGGGGAGGAAACGGATATTTAATGAAATAGAGGACTTTCAAGCATTCCTGATGAAAAAAAAACAGAGCTGAATCAGAAAATTTGACATTCAAACACAAGACTTAAGAGAAGCATTAAAAAGTAAACATGAAATAATACTCATACGGGGACTCAATAAAATTTTTAACTGTTACATTCCATGTGGGAAAATGAGTACAGATAGCAAGTAAGAACTTTATTCATTATTGGGGCAGTTAGAAGGAATCCTACATAGAAAGAAGGTGCAGGGGTGAGTCAATTAGATTGGGATGATGCAAAAAATGGAAAGCAAGAAAGGGAGCTGCCCTGAAAGAAGGGGAAAGGTCGAGAGGAAGATAGGGGAACTTATCTCACATAAAAGAGGTGCTTCAAGGAAGAACTTTTAAAGTAAAGGGGCAAATGGTTGGAAAGTCAGTCAATGTTTGAACTCATTCACATGTAATTGGTTCAAAAGGGGGAAATATCTATACATACTCAACTGATAATAGAAATCTGTCTACCCAATAGGGAAGTAGGAGGGGAAGAGGATTAGAAAAGGGGGCAGGGGCTGATAAAAGATAGAGAAGATGAAAGCATACTTTAGAGGAGGAACAGAAAGAAGAAGATAAACAGAAAAAATGGAGGGAAATTGACAGTTAATCATAACTGTGGATGTGAATGGGATAAATTCATCCATAAAATGGAAATGGATAGCAGAATAGATTAGAAACCAGAATCCAAAAATATGTTGTTTACGAGAAACACACTTCAAATAGAGAAACACATGAAGAGTTAAAATAAGCATTTAGATCAAAATCTATTTTGCTTCAGCTTATATACAAAAAAGGCAGGAGTAGCAATCATAATCTCAAACAAAGCAAAGCAAAATAGAGCTAATTAAAAGGGAAAATCAAGGAAACTACATTTTACTAAAAGGAACCATAGACGATGAAATAATCTCAGTGTTAAACATATATGCACCAAATGGCATAGCATCCAAATTTTTAAAGGATTTTTTTAAATATAGGAAGAAATAACAAAAATGCACTAGTAGGGGAACCTCAACTTTCTCCTCTCAGACCTAGATAAATTTTAACAAAAATAACCAATAAAGAAGTCAAGGAGATGACTAAAATCTCAGAAAAGTTAGATATGACAGACCTCTGAGAAAACTGAAAAGGGAATAGAAAGGAGTATACTGTTTCTGAGTTGTACATGGCACTTGGGCAAAAATTGACAATCTATTAGGGCATTAAAAAAAACCTCACAATCAAATGAAGAAAGAAGAAATATTAAGGGCACCAATTTTAAGAAACACAAAGCAATAAAAAGTACATTTAATAAAGACCATGGGACCACAAATTAAATTTAATCAGAAACTACATAATCTAATTTTTAAAAATGAGTGGGTCAAAGAACAAATTATAGAAACAATCAATAATTCATTAAAGAGAATGACAACAATGAGACAACATTCCAGAGATGGAGCCAAAGCAGTACTTGGGGACAATGTGTATCTCTAAATGAGTACATCAGTAAAAAAGAGAAAGATCAGATCAATTAATTGGGCATGCAACTAAAAAATGTAGGAAATAACAAATAAAATCCCGAATTAAACACCAAAATGGAAATCCTGAAGATTAAAGAAGAGATTAATAGAATTGAAAGTAGAAATGAATTGAACTAATAAATAAAACCAGGAGCTATTTTATGAAAACCCAGTAAAATAAATAACAATTGGTTAATTTAATTTTAAAGAAAGAAAGAAAATCAAATTACAGTATTAAAACTGAAAGGTTGAAATTGCTACCAATGAAGATGAAATTAAAGAAATTTTTAGGAGCTATTTTGCTTAATCATATACCAGTAAAGTTGACAATTTAAGTAAAATGGATGAATACTTACAAATATACAAACTTTTTAGATTAACAAATGAGAGAATAGAATACTAAGTAACTTTATCTTAGAAAAAGTCATGAAAGAAGCCATCAATGAGTTCCCTAAGAAAAAAACCAGGACCAAATCGATTTCACAAGTGAATTCTTCAAACATTTAAAGAACAAATAATCCCAATGCTACACAAACTATTTGAAAATATAGGCAACATGGGAGTACAATAAAATTCCTTTATGACATAAATGTGGTGCTGATAACTGAACCAAAGAAAGCAAAAACAGAGATAGAATACTATAGAACCAATTTCCTTAATAAATATTGATGAAAAAAATTTAAATTAGACACTAGCAAGGAGATTACAGTAATATATCACAAATATCATATTACTGTGACCAGGTGGGATTTATTTCAGGAATGCAGGGCTGGTTCAATATTAGAAAACCTATCAAGATAATTGGACATGTTAATTAAGAATGACAACAAAAATCATATGATTATATCAAAGATTGCAGAGAAAAAGTCTTTGACAAAAAGCTACACCCATATCTATTAAAAACAGTAGAAATCACAGGAATCAATGGATCCATTCTTAAATGATGAGTAGTAGCTATCTAAAACCAAGAACAAGCATTATCTATAAAGGGGGTAAACCTGAAGCCTTCCCAATAAGATCGGGGTGAATGAGGATGGCCATTATCACCACTGGTATTCGACATTGTACTAGCAATAAAAGGTGACAGAGAAATTGAAGGAATAAAAGTGGAGAATGAGGGGAAACAAAATTATCACTCTTTTCAGATAATATGATGGTATACCTTAAGAATCCTAGAGAATCAACTAAAAATATAGTTGAAATAACTAACAACTTCAGCAAAGTTTCAGGATACAACACATAAAAATCATCCGCATTTACATATATTTCCAACAAAGTCCAGCAGCAAGAAATAAATTCCATTTAAAATTACTGTAAACAACATAAAATACTTGGGGCTTTCCACTGTAAACTTCCGAATGCCCAGTTCCCCACTAGCATCCATCTGCCCTCCAGAGTCCCAGCCTCTAGCTTCCCAGGCCATCACCATGACTTCCGACAATTACCACCAGTCATCCTCCACTCTGGGACTGGGGAGCAACAACACTGTGCTCTTTGGAGCGGAGTATTCTGGGCATCAGTATCCCCCTAGGCTCCAGAGGCTTGGGTGTGTCCCTCTTTGCTCTTCAGGCCTGAGTGGGAGCTATGGGAGTGGCAAACAGCAGTTTCAGCTATTATTTTATGAAGCTAGGTCAAAATAACAAATTTAATCTGGAAGAACAAAAGGTCAAGAATATCAATGGAATCAATGAAAAAAACAGTAATCATGGTGGACTAGTAGTTACAGATTTCAAACTATATTGCAAGAGGCAATCATCTAACCAATCTGTTTCTGGCTAAGAAATAGATCATGGATAATGGAATAGATCAGGTACACAAAACACAGCAGTAAACAACCATAGTAATGTATACCATAGCATTTGATAAATCCAAGATTTGGGGGTTAAAACTCAACATTTGACAAAAAAAATTTGGGAAAACTAAAAAGCAGTTTTTCCCAACTAAGCATGGACCAACACCTCACCCAATATACCAAGAAAAGAAGAAATGGATAAGTGATTTAGATATAAAGGGTGATATCTTAAATAATCAGGGGAACATGGGAAGTGTACCTGTCCGATCTATGGATAAAGGAAGAGTTTATGGCCAAACAAGAGATAGAGAGGATCAGGGAAAGTAAAATGGATAATTTTGATTATTTGAAATTTAAAAAAAAAACTTTTGCACAAACTAAACCAATTCAGTGGAAATTAGAGAGAAAATAGGAAACTTCGGGAAATTTCAGAGTTTATCAGTTTTCTCTGATAAATGCCTCATTTCTCAATATATAGGGAACTGAGCCAAATTTACAAAATAAGACCCATTCTTCATAAGAAGAAATCGAAGGTATCAATAGTTACATGAGAAAATGTTCTAATTTACTACTGATTAGAGAAATGTAAATTAAAACAACTCTGAGATACCCCCTCACATCTATCAGATTAGCTAATATGACAGAAAAGGAAAATGACAAGTACTGGAGAGATGTGGAAAAATTGGAACACTAATGTACTGTGGAGTTGGGAACTAGTCCAACCATTCTAGGGAACACTTTGGAACTATACCCAAAGGCTATAAAGATGTGCATACCCCTTGACCCAGCAATATCACTACTAGATCTGTATCCCAAAGAAATCAAAGAAAAGGGAGAAGGAGCTATTTGTACACAAATATTTGTAGCAGCTCTTTTTGTGGGAGCAAAGAATTAGAAATCAAGGGGATGCCAATTAATTGAGGAATGGTTGAACAAGTTATGGTATGTCATTGTGATGGAAAGCTATTGTGCTCTAAGAAAAGATAAGCAGGATGGTCTTATAAAACCATGAAGACTTGTATGACTCATGCCAAATGAAGAGAGCAGAATCAGAACATTGCACACATCACAGCATCGTAAGGATGATAAACTGTAAATACTTAGCTACTCTGATCAAGATAATGATCCAAGACAATTCCAAGGGATCCATGATGAAATATGTTATCCATCTCCTGAGAGAAAAATGATAAACTCTGAAATCAGATTCAAACATACTTTCAAAAATTTTATCTTTATTGTTTTATTTTGTTTGTTTTGCAGTATGGCTAATATGGAAATATTTTACATGACTTCACATGTAAAATCTAAATCAAATTGCTTTCCTTCTCTTGTTTCTTGGCTTTTTTTGGAGGGGGAAGGCAGGGCAATTGGGGTTAAGTGACTTGCCCAAGGTCACACAGCTAGTAAGTGGCTCAAGTGTCTGAGGCCGGATTTGAACTCAGGTCCTCCTGATGTCAGGGCCAGTGCTCTACTCACTGCTCTACCTAGCTGCCCAAATTGCTTTCCTTCTCAAAAGGGAGGGAAATTTGGGAGGAAGAGAGATAATTTGGAATTCAATATTTAAGAAAAATATATTGCTATAAATATTCTACAAATTATTTAAACATTTTTAAAATAACAATTTCACATAATAAAACAAACAAAAATAATTTTCACCAAGTATCAAATATGGTACTTCCATTATCCTGCATTATCAAAATAGATCACTATAGAAATACTTATCTACTTGTTCCATTTTCCTCCATCTACTTTCCTTTTCCTATAGAATCCCCATCTGGGCTCATTCTCCCAATGCACACCAGGGTTGCAGATTAGGTTATCAGAAGGTGTCTGAGTATTCTCAACTCAGTGTTTTAGGGATAATGCTGAAGGTCTGAATTTTCTAGTACTGTCATTCATATGCCTCTCTATCTGATATTTCCCACAATTGATCAACAAGTTAACATCAAATAGCTTATTTAAAAGAGGCTATTTACCAAGAAGTTATAGTAATAAAAGTAGTTACAAATAAATTCTCTCAAACTAAAGGACACAATCTCCCATTGGGGAAAGTGAATTAAAATTAAAGTACTAAGGTAGTCAGACACACATATAAAGAACAGGTGACTCCTGGACCTATATACTTTTCTCTTTTAAAGGAGTCAGTTCCCAATGAATTTACATCAGGGCATTGTGCTGGTTTTACATTAGTCACTGTTTGCTTAGGTGAACTAGCTCTTTGTTGAGAATGATATCTCACTGATGATTTAATTTTGGTCTAGGTCCAGCAGGTTGCTCAGGTGCAACTACAACCAGCTCTTGCTACCAGCAAGAATTCTTTCTCTGATAATCTCCAAACCTCATCTGGGCACTCTCAGATCATTTGTTTGCCTAAGATCACGGAAAGCAGAAAGACACAGAAACTGAAGCTCATGTGTTCACAAACACACATTTGCCATTTGGGCAATAGAACAACAGATTTCCCCCAACATTCTGGCTGGGGTCATGGCAGTTGCTATCTTGCCTACTCCCAGGAAGGAAAAGTCAAAAGGACTCTTATATTTGAACTCAGTTTGAGTTAGTGCCATGTAGTTTATTAGTCCTTCTGGCTCCAAAGACTATTTTTGTCACACTATAGGATAAACCCTTAATCTTCATGGCCTTAAATGACTTCTCAAGTCCACATGTTGAATTGGCAACAGGTAGACGACGACTGTGCATTCTTCAAGGTCTGGGCCCTGTTAGCCAATCATTCCTCCTTTGTCACATTCTCTTGGAATCATGTAATTGGTTCAGTTGGGTCTCACATTAACTTTTCTGTAGAATTTTTAAATTTCCCACTAACTTCCCCAATTTTCTAAAGCATTTACATGTGAGTTTTCATAAGGCTGCCCTTAGCTTCCATATTCCTCTAACTGGCCAGTATATCAAGCATTAGCTGGCTAAGGCAGTCTCTGGCAATTTTGGGGCTCCTCCTTTGAGTCTTTTATATTAATCTTTTCCTGCTAGTGTTTGCAACTTCTCCGAAATTAAGTATAGACTCATTGCTGCTAATTTCCTCATTAATTTCCTCTTAACATCATTTGGATTAGAAATAATTCCACCAGAAACTTGTTGTCACAGACATGCTCTATTCTTTTCATGTTCTCTTTTGGGGGTGGAGAAGGATTTAGAAACTGATGGATCCATCATAAATCACCTTTGCCCAGTGACAACCATGATACTCTACTCCTTATTCGGTCAGAAAGAGCACCAATCAGACTAGTTAGCCTTTCAAAAGATGTTGCTGCTTTTGACCTTGTAGATCCCATAGGACTCCATCTCTTCCTCTTTTTAAAGCTATTTTTTCTTGGTCTTTCAACTTCCCAGGAGAGAATTTCTTTCTGGAAGGTACAGTAGCCTACTTTGCTATTTTGCATTGTCACATATCTATTCAGTTCCCCATGCATTCTGTCAAAGGAACAGTCTTGTTTCACATAGTAGCTTTCCAGGTTTACCATGCAATCTGCCTGTCATCTCAGCAGGCAGTCCTGAATGAGCTAACTCAAAGCTGTTGCAGGGTTTTCCACATTTTCCCTTTCCTTTTTCTCTATTTTGGATGTCTCTATTCTAGGATTTCTTGCTCAAGTTCATAAAGTTCTTATTTGGAGTTCCTGAAAAGATAGTAGGTCATCCCAATTGCTCCCATTTCTCAGACCACAGTTTCTAAGAAGTGAAAATTTAAACTTGAGATATTCTTGTGTCATTTCAGACTCTCTGTGACCCCTTTCAGGGTTTTCTTGGAAAAGATACTCGAGTGGTATGTCATTTCCTTCTTCAGTTCATTTTACAGATGAGAAGTTTAAGGTAAACAGGGTTAAATGATTTGCCCAGGGTGACATAACTAATAAGTGTCTAGGACACATTTGAATTTTATGAAGATGAGCCTTCCTAACTCCAGGCCCTGATTCCACTATGCCGCCTAGCTGAAATTACGTTAACTGTGAGTGTGCAAGTGGTTCTACTCCCACTTACTCACAGGTGTGACTTGAGTGTTTCCATTACACTGATTGGCTAGCTCTTTCATCTGCCCTGGCAAGGTTTAACACACCCTAACATATTTCTAAGTCAACCATAAAAGGGTTTTTAGTCCTTGATTTTATTTGTGAGAGAATAATGTAAAATATCACATTAGAACTGCATCCTAATCATACTAATACAATTCAAAACAATCCAATAAGAATTCATTAAGTGGCTGCTATGCACAAGGAAGGCATTGTGTTAGGCACCCCCTGCCATTAAAGAGGTTATTCTACCGGGGTAGAGAAAAGTACTAAAACATGTAACCATATATATATATATATATATATATGTGTGTGTGTGTGTGTGTGTGTGTGTGTGTGTGTGTATATATATATATCTATACATATGTATGTACGTATGTATATATGTGTGTGTGTGTATACATATATTATGTGTATATATATATGTATATACTAATTTCAGTGGAGAGAGAACATTAACTAGGGGAGATCAGAGAAGGCTTACAGTAGGAGGTAGTACACGATCAGGCTGAGATTTCATTTCCACTATAACCATTAGGAAGGTTACTTGCACATTTTTTTATTTTTTTTATTTTATTTTTTTTTGCTTTTTGGCAGGGCAATTGGGGTTAAGTGACTTGCCCAAGGTCACACAGCTAGTACATGTGTCAAGTATCTGAGGCCGGATTTGAACTCAGGTCCTCCTGACTCCAGGGCTGGTGCTCTACTCACTGAGCCACCTAGCTGCCCCACTTGCCATTTTGTACTTGGAAATTCTGTACATCCAGCCAGGAGATTAATGTAATCAGGACCTCTCAAATGAATCTGTGATCTCATTGACTTTAGACTACGAAGCAACTTCTTGCCTATTAAATGCTGTCCCATCATAACTCTCCCTCCTTTTCTTGATCCCTTGAAAAGCATTATAGATGCCTTTTATTCTTCTTTCATGCAGCTGTAGCCAAGAATCCAGAAAGATCTCTCACATCCAAAGAAAATATCTGTGACATATTCTTACCCACCCCCTCCTCTAGCAAACAGGGTCTGCTTAAAGCTTATTCAGCTGGGACACATAGAGTGAACATTTTATAGTGCCCAGGATTATATATGGCTATCAGGCACACAATTACCCTACATTTCTGTTCTTCCCGTCTTAGCGCTGCCGATAACCATTGTGTTTGGTTTGGGGTTACAAGTTTTGGCACGTCATTTCTCTAAACCAATTAATTTCTTTTCCTGAACAAATGAGAAAATATGTGTAAGGGCCCTTTGTAAATCTTAATGTACTTTATAAATGTTGGAAATCATTAATTTATGTTGGGATAAGGACCTAGTTGAGAAATAAGTCCTTTGACTCTATTATCTATTCTCTACATAGCTCTTAAGATGTCTAGATCTGATTTTTTACAAGATATGCAGGTGAGTTCTAGGATTTCACTTTACTTTGTAGACAAAGGTTTGTGTGCACACAAATTGGGAAGTGATTTCTGTGATCTAGAAGCAGCTAGGTGAACTAATGGATAGAGCTTAAAGTTATGAAGAACTAAATTCAAATCTAGCCTCAGGTACTTATTTAGTTATATGACATTGGAAAGTCATTTAACTTCTTTCAGCCCCAGTGTCTTCATTTGTAAAAGGGGGGTGATAATAGTACTCAACTCATTGGGTTGCTATAAGGATCAAATGAGATAATATATGAAGTGCTTTCCAAACCTTAAAGAGCTAATAATTTTTTTGTAGTGGTGATGGTTGCTAGATGAGGTGCGTTATTTAAGCCAAACTGATGAGGTTTGCTTTGTGACTCACCTTATGTAAGCTAGACTTTAGTCCCAAAATAATTCAAAATGCTTGGTAAATTTATCTCTAGCTTGGTGATAGCTTTGATCCGTGGACCTAAAAGAAGATACCTTTCAACAGAGCTTGGACCTGAGGGTGGAATGCTATTTCCAAATTATTCCTTCCCATCCTCTATATCCTCTTACTTTCCACCGAGGGAGGCTTACTACGGGATCAACAAAGGCTTGAATGCTTTTTCCTGGTCTGCATCAGGTTCCCCTACTTTCCCCACTAGCACAATAGCCAACCAGCTCATCCACAGAGAAGACAGACACTGGCTACAATGCATTTTATATCCACCTACTTCCTCCCATTCAACCTTACCCCCACTTGTATCCCTCTTTCCTCCAATTAGCTGGTTAAAAAACATGGTCCTTACATTCAAAAGAAGACTTGGATAATAATAAATCACATTTTTGTAGAGCTTTCAGGTTCATACTACACTTTACATGCATTATCTCTTTGAGTCATTATAACAACTCCATGAGACAAGTAGTGTTAATATCTTTATTTTTCAAGGAAGAACCTTGAGAGTCAGAGAGGTTCAGTTACAGGCTGACATGGGATTACACAGCTAGTAAGTGTCCAAGGCAGGATTCAAACTTAAAAGCAACACTCTACCCACTAGACTGCTGTCTCTTCTGAAGTGATCTGCCTTTTAGAATAAATGCCATAGCTTTGAACCCAAAAAACCTTTCATTCATTTAGGATCAAGTTAGTTGCCCATGGCTGCCACTCCAAAAGTAGCAGTCCTAAGTTCCTGAAAAAAATCTAGATAGATTCAGGAAAGTGTTTACAATTTGACAAAAAAAGAACAAAAAAGGAATTCTAAGTGTCCATGAGACATACCTGTGTGACCCTGGGCAAGTCATTTAACTTCCTTAGGCCTCAATTTCTTCATTTTTAAATAAAGACATTAGATGACCTGGCTTCTGAGGCCCCTTCCAGATCTACATCTATGAACCTATATTCCTTTTAAGCAAATGTCTGACTTTATAGTTGGCTTCCTTTTGGAATGAACTCCTTTTGGGATTTAAGGGATTTGTGGGATTCTAAATCAAGTCAAATTTAAGCTTTTCTATTTCTTATTTTTGCATAGAAACTTTCCTAGAGTTGTTTGAAATAGCATAAAACAATGCGGGTGACAGCAAGACTCAATTTCTCTGGGCTAAGAACTATTAGTATATTAAAATATGCATTAGAGTTTGGGGAGGAAAATGCATTGGGTGCAACATTTTTCATGTGGTTACGGTGAAGAGGGGATATGAAGGCAAAAAAAATCTGGCAAATTATAAGTTAGGGTAGTAATTCAAGGAAGTCATAAAACAGCCGACTTTTATTGCACCATTGAGACAGTTTTGTACTATAAGTGGATTAAAAAGCATGTGGGACTGTGAGACTGGAAAAGATGGAAGCTTGAAAGACTTGGTGGGTTAAATATTAACAAAGAAAGATGTTTACTGACAGTTCCTGCAACACACCTAATAAATAAGATCCTCTGTGCTCTCAAAAATAGAACTGTGCAAAGCCTCAAGAATCTAACCCATTGATCTTCCTACCAAACTCGGCCTCCATTGGCAAAGTGCAGTTTCACTGTCATCAGAGTTTGTATGAGCTTATGTTCTTTTGGAACAGACTGCAGGAGTATTCAATGCTACAAAAATGGATAGCAATTTAGATTGCCTTATGTAACTGTATCCCTTCCCATAGGATTTTGGAAACTTATTGGCACCTACTGTGGTGCAGTAGAAAGGAGGCTGGATTTAGAGTAAGTAGGCCCTGGAGTCTAATCCTGCCTCTGCTACTTGCTATCTCTCTCTCCTTGTACAAGTCATTGAACCTCAATGTGCCAGTTTCCTAACACTGAAAATGAAAGGATTGGAATAAATGATTTCTAAAGTCCTTTTCAGTTTTCCAATCTATGTTCATAGGTTGTCCTCAAACCTTCTTATTGTTTCCCATCACGTAACACTACCTTGAGTTTGTATAGTCATCCAAAATTTTCAAAACATGTCACATAGAACATGCTACTTGATCCTCATAACAGTATTAGAATGTAAGGAAAGCAGGCCATTACCCAGTTTACAGGTGACTAATCTGAGGCAAAGAAATATGAAGTTCTAGCGTTCTAAAGCTAATGCATGATAGAGCTGGGAGGTTAGAATTAGCCTTCCCTGAATTCTCATTCAGTGCTCTTTCTGCTGTCCATGTCTTAAATATCTTTTCTATCTAAGTCATGCCAGTTACTACCAACTAAATTCATAGCTTGAAAAATGAAGGCCTGGAATCTTCTGGACAAAGAACCAAGAGTTTGAGCTTTTTGATTTTTGAACAATCTTATTTGGACATTAACTCTGAAAAGGAAAGAGTCTAGGAAAGATACATTATCTCATTGCTGCCTACCCCATCAAAACCAAGTGCATTAAAAGACCATACATGGAAGGTTATGCCCAAAGCAAGAAGGGAATCTATACTAAGAATGGAACTATCCTACCATTGCCATTTGTTCCATTTGTTCCAGTTCTGGCTACTGGATGCAGCTAGGTGGCACAGTGAATGGTGATGGGCCTAGAGTCAGGAAGCCTTCAAATCCTGACTCATACACTTACTAGCTGTGTGACCATGGGCAAGATATGTAAACTCTTTCTGCCTCTGTTTCTTTAATTGTAAAATGGGGATAATAATAACCCCTAACTCATGGGGTTGTAGTGAGAATCAAATGAGATGATATGTTTAAAGTGCTTGGCACAATTCCTGGCACATAGTAGGTGCTCAACAAATTCTTATTTCTTTTCTTCCTTCACTTGTGGCATAATGTGTTGGGTACAACAGCCTTCTGGTTAGGTGAATGTGTTGAATTAGTTGAATTGGTGTTAATTGAATATGAGTTCTTCTGATGTGAAATCATCCACAAATCTGGGCTGAACCAGGCTTCAGGGTGAAGGATCTTTTCCTAAGAGGGATTCTGGATGCATTTTCTTCTGGAAGATCTTCCCACCAAATGAAAATTTGTATATACTTACAGTTATCATAGTCCCTAAACATGCCTATTGGCTGCTATTTTTCCATCTTAAAAGATTCAGGAACATGTTAAGCTCTGATTAAGGTGACAAAGACACAATATGCTGTGTCTCTTTGTACTCATTTTCTTTCCTTTTATACATGTTTAAGACATTATTTGGATTTTTTTATAAAGCAAAGAAATTACACAAAAAAATTTATTTCTGTTTTGATCAGTTCCTTGACTAAGGAGAACACTATATGATGGGTTTTGAAGTCTAAGACTACACTAGTATCACTCAAGAGATGCTAATGCAAAAGTGGATAGATAAATATTTAGTTAATAGAACCTGCCAGAAATCAATGTGTTGACGAACATAGTTATATCAGTCTAGAGCAGAAGATCCTGTTCTGTGAACATGATGTGAAGCCAGTGATAGAGTGTTGGGCTTGGGGTCAGGAAGACCAGAGTTCAAATATTTGACATTTACTAGCGTTGTGTCCTAAGGCAAGTCACTTACTCTCTACATGCCTGAGGCAATAGCTAAAGACCAAATCTTAGACTAGGTATGATGCCCCACTGGGAGTGCCCCTTTGCTTGGGAAATCAGCTCCTCCTTGGATTTCCCTCTGTGTAAGGCTTCACCTGTGCTAAAATCCAGGCAGGGTTTGAACTGTGAAAAGTTTGCACCCTGGAAATGAAAAGAAAAGCAATCTTATTTCATTGAGCATTCAGAGCAAGCTGAAGAGAGCACTTATATTTCTGATAACATCTTCTCTCACATCCTCTAAGTGACAGAACCAGAGACAGTCTCCTTGTGTTTTCAACAAAAACATCAGATCATTCTGGATGAGTCAGTAGAAGGGAAAGAAGGAAGGGAGATATTTCTGTATCTCCATCCTTGCATTAACCATACCTAGAGAAAGAAAAAAAGCTCCTTTTACTGTAGCCATCACCTCTGGGATTCAAGCAAACCTGCAGAATCTGTAGGTCACATGGGCAGAAATAAGTTGCCATCTGCTTCTGCCGGCAGGTGGATAAGAAAACATACAGTCTTTTTCACTAATTACCTACAACAGCATCTAACTCCAAATATTTGGCATGTAGAGTCCCCCTCTCTGTTTCTAAATGAACATGCTTGACAAAGAAGTCCTTATTATACAGATCTCAGTTTCATGGTTTTTAAAGCAATTTCTTATGGGGGGATGGTATGCTAGGCTGACACCATTTCAACCATAAATTCTCAATTGCTTTGACAAAAAGTTATCAAGCATATTTTTTATATTTTCACTCTGTTTTATTAATGTAGTTTAACAGCATTCTCTTTAAAACCTGAAACTCCTTCCTAATACATCCCAAGAGAAAAGAATATATGATTTTTTCACACCTATTCATTTATCCCTTCCTTAAATTTGGAGAGACTTCAAAAGTCTAGTACAGTTTTTTAATGTAGGCACTTAAACCATTAATCAAATCAACAGGTGTGTATTATCAAAGTAATAATCAATTTGTAGAGAGTACTCAGGTCATGCTAATATTCCACTTGAACTGAAATTAATTTTGTGGCCTGCAAATGAGGAAAAAAATATTATGGTACTATAAGACATTAGTACAGGTGAATTTCACTTTATACTCACTGTGTTTCTGAAAAAAAGAAAATCACATTTTTTGTCGTGAGGCAGATCAACTTTCAAATAGGCAATGTACTTTGTGAGTTACTATTTTTTAACATAGTCACAGATAGAACTTTAGCAATTTCTCTTGATAGATCTATTGCTGTTTCATTTCAGTCATGTCTGACTCTTCATGATCTTATTTGGGGTTTTCTTGGCAAATATAATAAAGTGCTTTGCCATTTCCTTCTCCAGCTCATTTTACAGATGAGAAAAGTCGGGCAGACAGGGTTAAGTGACTTGCCCAGGGTCACACAGCTAGTAAGTGTTGTAGGTCAGACTTGAACTCGGGAATATGACTCTTTCTGACTGGAGGCCTGGCTCTTTACCCGCTACACCACCTGTCTGCCCTGATAAATCCAGTTTCAATCTCTGTAAACATCAGTAGTGTCTTAAGCTAATATGATGTAACGAATAGAGCACTTGCCTGTACCAGGGAGCCAGGAAATCTGAATTCAAGTCTCAGATACTCAGCTATCAATCTCTTATAGAACCTTGGCCAAGTGACTTTACTTCTCTGGGCCCATTTCCTCATCTTTCAAAAGATGGAGAGGCACAAGATGAACTCTTAAGTCTTTCTAACTTTAATAGATTGTGATTTCAAGCCTTAAAGTGTTTCTGGATATTAGTCCAGTTCAGCGAAGATGTTGAACTGGTCAGTATCTTCCGAATAAAAACCCTGCATACATGAGTTATTTTCTCCCTGTTCCTTTAATCTTTTCTCACAGCAAAGCCGTCATTGATTCTTTTGGGAAGTGAAAGAGGTGCAAGTTTCTTTCTGCTATACCTGTGCTTTATCAGTACAAGCAATTTCCAATTTAAGGGTTAAATTCTGAAACATCATTTGTATTTCAGCATAGGAAACCTCAGAGCATTTTTCCTCTGATGAGATGATGAGATACCAAAACCAGTTCACAAAATATTGTTTAACTCATGCTGTAAGTGAATTATAGTAGTAATCGCAATGACTTGATTTCTAGGTAAAACTCAAAAGCTATGTTGGACATAGCAGGAATCCAAAGAAGAAGGAATGGGAATTCTCTGAGTATCTGCTCTATACCTTTCCCATTACTTTTGGTTTAGTAAGAGAGTACAACAAAATTATCTTTCGTTGTACTGTAGTCTGTTCTCCTTGAGGGCAAGAGACAAAATTATACATTCTGCAACCCAAACTCTGTGCCAGGTATATTTGTCTTGGTCCACTGTCCATTTCAGGAGCATAGGTCCTTCTTAAGGGATTATATAAAAGGCTCATCTAATTCAATCACATGGCTCATGGCTCTCCTCAGAATACTCCTTCCAAATAACCAAAAGAAAACGAGGTTTCAATAATATTTATTTTATTATTTAGTGTTTTAGTACTGTGACTGAAAATAGCCTAATTATATAACCCAAGGAGGGGTCAATATACACACAGTTGCATATATACACATATGTATGTATAGATAGATATATAGCTAGAGATATAGATATATATATATCTATACATACACATGCATATGTACATTCATACATACTCCTAGTGACACTCAGAGGTAGCAAAAACCGGGATTCAAAACAGGTGCCCACAAAATAAAGAACAGTTGAACGAATATGGTAAATGAAAAAATAGGAAATCATTATTCCATAAGAAATGAGGAACTCAGAGAAACATGGGAAGCACTTTAGGTGGTGATAACAAGTGAAGAAAGTAGAATCATAGAATACAGAGTGTCTAGAATCATGTGTATGCTAACCACATTAACAAGCTGCCAAATTCTCAAGAATTGTAATTAACTAACTTAGTCCTAGAGAAAATTGATGATAAAACATGCTTCCTTTCTTCAGTAGAAAAATGGTGGACAATTGATATAAACACAGTATATATACTAATACGTACCATAACCCTGTGAATCAACTTAAATGTGTTTCTTTGTTAGAAGAAATGGCTTAATGCCTCTTTGTGCTGAAAAGGAGAGGGATAGGTTAAGGTGGGATGAGGGTGTTATAAAAAGTCATCCATCAGAGTGGCAAAGATAACAAAAAAAAAAACGAAAATTTTAGAGAGGCAGGGGGAAATAGGAACATTGATGGACTGTCATGGACCTATGTGAATGGATACAACCATCCTGGGGGTAGGGGGTGGGGCAGAAATCTGGAATTATACATAAACAGTTACTAACCATTATGTACCCTTTCACTCAGATATATTCCTGGGCCTTTACCCAAAAGAGATCAAAGAAAGAAGAAAAGAGGACTTTTATGTATTTGTGTATATGTGTGTTTGCATGTGTGTATGTATGCATAAGTGTATAAATGCATACACACTATACATACATACAAACATATACATATATCTCAGCTCTCTTTTTTGTGGTGGCTAAAAATTTGAAACTGTGGTGGCACCCATCAATTGAAAAATGACCGACTAAGTCATGGTATAGGATGTGATGGAGGATATTGTGCTATAAGACATAAGGAAACAGATGATTTCAAAAGGCATGGAAAGATATATGAAGTGATACAGAGTGAAGTCAGCATAATCAGAACAATTTATACGATAACAGATATGAAGATGAACAATTTTGAGGACTTTTGCAGACTAATAAAAATGAAATAAGCAGAAGTATGATAATAATTTTTACAATTACCATTAAACTGTAAAAATAAACAACTTTGAAAACTATAAGAACTAGAATCAATATCATGACCATTCATGATTCCAGAGGACCAATGATATGTGTTCTAGCACGAAATAATAGATTTCAGGTACAGAATTTTATATATTGTATGTATAAAACATATTATACATATAAGTATATATAGATATGTGTATCTACATATGTATGCATACATATATACACACATATATTTGTATATAGCAACTGAGGAAATTGTTTTGCTTTTCTATGCATATTTTACAAGCATTTTTTCTTTTCTTTTTTATCAATAGGTTGAAGATTTGGAAGGAGAAAAAATAGATTTCTGCTAGGGGTTTTTTTAATAGAAATGTAGAGAATGCTACAAATGTGACATGTTGCCTATCCTTTCAGATGAGCTCACTGTATTATTTTTATTAATTCTATTTAACTTTTTTACCTTGTTACAAGAGCTCTCTCTTACAACATGGGAGTATTCTGTAACTGCATTGTAAAAACACATGAATAATGTTTTTTTTAAATTAAGATAAAAAGACAACAATATTTTAAGACAAAAATGATTTAGCTGTTCCAATACTCTCTTCTCTTCAGAAACCTAGAACTCCCAGAGACCAGAAGTTCTTATATTGTTGACTGTCTCAATGTCTACGATTGTGGTTTTCTACCAAGTAAAGTAAAAGGTAGTGCTCAGTAATGGCTTGTTGGCATTTTATAAACAGTCCTTTTATTTCTATAGTTATTTGCTGTTCTGTTCTGAAAAAGAAAGGGGAAAACAACAGCTAGAAACCAAACTTTGTGTTGGAATTTACACACTATAATACTTAACTGCAGTGGTATTAAAATAACTATGGTCCACATGGGATAGAGGAGGCCCAGGATTTACTGTTCCCAAAATCACCCCTGGGTAGCAGAGCCCATTATCCAACCCAAGACTATAAAGGAGACTGCAATATGGGCGCAATGTGCTGGAGAAGTATCTCAGTAAATAAAGACCTAGTCGACTTTATGGCTTTTGTAATCCTTGTCACTTAATACAGTTTATAAAGATTTGCTTATTAAATTTTGCAAGCCAAAATAAATATTTCTCTCTGTTTCTAGCAGGGATGTTGACACAAGTTTCAAGAAACTGCAGCTGCAGCCTTCCCAGTTCTCCCCCTCCCCATCCCATTATCACAATGCACATTGTTCTGAAACCCTCGATTCAGCTATAAACAATCCACTCCATCAACACATGCTTTTGCACTTTTTGAAATGGGCTTTGAGGCAGATAAATGAAAATCACTATGGCAGGGCGCCAATAAAAATCCTGCAAATTGTACCTTCACAGGGGCACAGAGTAAGAGGACACATTATTTTATTTACTTGTGATCCTGAAACTCCATTGCTGTCCATACAATAGCTATTTATTTTTGCTGGAGGTTTGTTCTCATCTCAGCTGACACTTTCAAACAGTAACAGCTCTGAAGCCATAGCACATGCTTGCTGATTTAGAAGTCTAGCATCCCTTCCACTGCCATGTGCCAACTAGATAATCACAGCTAAGATGGTCAAGTTTCAGGCATATTAAAAATGCTTTTGTGTCCCACAGACTCAATAATGCAGTGAGTGCATGAAGCTGAAAAGGCACTAGGCTCAATTAGGTTCCATAAGGGTTTATTTGCCCTGAGAGCTTTATTTATTAGCTGGTATAAATTAATTTGCCCTTCTTTTCTTAACTGAGTACATCTCTCAGGACCCTGACATTGTGACCTTTTGTGTAATTAGGATTCCTGATAAACTTTAAGCAGACCTGCTAAATAGAATGCCAGTGATAAGCAAGAGCTAAGTCATTATATGGTGAAAAATCATAGAGATTCCTAAGTAGAAACCTTCAGGTTCAGATTAGTTTCTATCATTAACACTTCCATTTTCAGGTTAATTTTTCTGTAAGTGTATTTTACTTCCATACACACTCATTAAAGGTTCAATATTTGGCTTCTGTCTGAAAATAATCCAAGTACAAAGCATGCTGACCATTGGTTCTAATATTTAGACTCAGAAGGCAAATATGCTCTTTTTCATAAATTAAGTATTTTATTAGGTTTAGAAAACATGTCATATAACCTCTGTTCCTCAGGCCCCCACCCCCTCCATTCAAAGCACAGCTGTTATTCAATGTGAATCATCAATGAAAGTGATTGCTTTCACAGGCTGAGAAGAAAATTGAATCAAAAATAAAAAAGTCAAGGTAGCTTAATAAAGAAATAAAGAAGCTTCTTTTACCTTAAGAAAATGAAAATGGCAGGTAAATTGTGTTTCTTTCATGTTCATTTTGTTGCCTTCTTATATTTTTATTGCTAAAAATATGGAGGGTATTCATATCAAAATGGTTTATAAATTTATTATCTACAATTTATTGGCCATTTATTTTAGTAACTAATACAACTAGGAAATAACTTAATGTTTATAACATAACTAAATGTATTTTAATTAAATATTATGAAACATACCCCGGAACAGATTTTTCTTGAGTTTCATACTTTTCCCCCTTTCATGGAAAGTTTTAGAAATGAAAATCTTCCTGGGTTTTAATTTTGAGTTCTTCAGAGCTTTTTACTAGGACTATTTTTATTCTGGCTGTTTACCAAAGAAAATTAACTATATGGGAAGGGTTGAGGAACAAACCTAAAATTTCATGAAGATACATATCAATAAAGGTATTTTTGTTATTTACTTTCCTGGAAAGCTTCTAAGAGCAAACTTAGTTCAGAACTCAACATGTACTTTATATTAATCAATCAATCAGCTCACATTTATTTAGTGCCTATGGTTTACTAGGTACTGTATGAGTACCTACCTTCAAGGAGCTCAAGGAACCCCGAGAACAGCATCGTCCAGATAGGTAAGAGCAGAAAGTCTGAATTAGCTATTCATTTAAAAGTTGCTTTCTAAACCAACCATGCTATGACTATGAAAAACTGACTGTTAAAACTAAGTACCAGGTAATATTCAAGGTTGACTAGGAATTGTTGTGATCAATTACCTTAACCATGAAAATATATCTTATATTTAGCCATGAAAATATATTTATTGTATCTGATGAAATCTCTCTGTGCTTTCACGACGTTCTGTAGTGGTTCCCAACCTGTCATAAAAATCCTTGGCAGGTCCCCTTTGCAAGATCATTACCTGTGTTCCTCATACTATGCGTGGATGTATCACAGTGTACCATCCTAGGATCCTTCTCTTCTCTCTCTCTCTCTCTCTCTCTCTCTCTCTCTCTCTCTCTCTCTCGCTCTCTGTCTGTCTCTCTCCCTCTGTCTCCTCTCTCTCTCTCTCTCTCTGTCTCTCTCTGTCTCTCTGTCACTGTCTCTCTGTCTCTCTCTGTCTCTCTGTCTGCCTCTCTCTGTCTCTCTTTCTCTGTCTCTGTCTCTCTGTCCTTCTCTCTCTCTCTCTCTATCTCTCTCTCTCTCTCTTTCTCTCATCTTATCTCATTCTCATCTCATCTTACATCATCATCTTTTGTGGACTTACTTACAGATGATAATTGTCTTTCTCCAGCTTCCTCTAGGCTTCCCTAGCTTCTTTCCAATCCTAGCTAAAATCCCACCTTCTACAAGAAGCTTTTCCTAATCCTGCTAGTGAATGCTAGTGACTTTTCTCTATTGATTATCTATAATTTACCACATATATATGTTGCTAGTTCTGTCTCCTTTAGGCTTAAGCACCCTGCACTTTCTGGTGACTGCCTAAGCACGTAGCATTCTTGGAATTCCTGCCAGCTCGCTAAAGAACTGACCTCTGGAATGGAACTCTTGGGGCAGAGACAGCTCTATATCCAATTTCAGCAAGAAGAAGCTATGGAAAATGAGACCTTCACCCCTTACCCCAAGATTTTGAGCCCCAATCATTCGGGGGTGGGGGGGAAATGATGATAGTGTTCTGTGTACTTACTTTGTGTTATCCTTGCTATATTGTTTTATTGTTATGATATTATTGATCCTATGTAATGGATACAAAGATCTAGGGGTGGATATTTGAATTATTAACAATTATTTTGGGGATGATTGATTGGAGAGATTATCTTGCTGGGACCTAGGGGTGGGTCACATTTGAATCGTAAACCAATATTTGGGAATGTCACTGAATGATATGTTTTGCTTTATTGTGAATGATATGTTTTAATTTCCTGTGTAATTGGATCACAATGTTCTAGGATATATAATTTAATTTAAATTATGATTGGATTGTGCATCCTAGAACATTGTGAGGGGTGGAGTGTGTCGGTAGGTAAAATGGCCTTTGTTTTCTTTGAGTGACTCAGTTTACCTCATTGAGCCTTGCTGGGTGCTGGGCCTGCTGCTTCTCTTCCAGGATAGGAAGCCCAGAGACCCATGCCTGGGAGCAGAGAACTTCCTGTGTGACGATTCATGGGGCTGGCTGAGGGGAGGTGTTATACATGGATGTGAACCTCCCAGGGTCCTAGGGGGAGGGGCCAACTCAAGAACCAATTGGCCCTGGCCATTCAGGTGGCACTTGATGATGTCAAAAACTCTATAAGAGGAGAGAAGACAGCTTGAAGAGCCCTTTTTTCTTTCTGTTGGAGCCAGAGACGCCTACAGCTGAAGCTGAAGCAGGAGCTGTCAGGAGCAGAGCTGACCCACGTGTGGACCAAGGAGTGCTGAGCAAGGACTTGAGGCCAGCAGGTAATCTTCTTACTGTAGAGGGGAAGCATGTATATGATTTTGCTTTATACCATCATGCTTCTCTGTGGCCTCCTGGTTACTCTTGTGAGGCGGACTTATTAGGCCCGGAAGCTTTTGATCAAAATATCAAAATAGGGACGCTAGTTCGTGGATCTGTTACTGTGGAGTTTAAATACATGCTTTAATTCTTCTGCCTTCTACCTAGAGAATTCCTTATATCCTGCGGTTCCGAACCTTTCAGGCATATATACGATTCTCTTTGAAATCATAAATTCTGCCTTCATAATACATTTGGTGATGAGGATGGGATCTCCCTCCTTGGAGAGTGAGCTCCTTGACAACTGGGGCACTTTTGCCTTTCATTGCATTCCCATTGCTTAACACAGTGACTGGCACATGGTAGGTATTTATTGACTGGCTCCTGGGCACATGACTGCAAGATGATAGAGCCTAAATTTAAAGGGTCCTCAGAGGCCATCTGGTCCAATCCAATCTTTTTTTTTTTTTTTTTTTTTTACAGTTGAAGAAACAGGTCCAGAGAAATGAAGCAACTTGCCCTAGGTGACATAGGTAGTGCTAGGATATGTAACCATTTCCTCTGATTCTAGAGCTAGTGTTCTATTCATGGTAGCACCTCATACTCAAGATGTCCAGAGCAGAACCATTTTTACTTTCCCCTAAACACAAATCAACTTGTAACTTTTCATTTCTTTTCTAGGCAGCTGGGTTTGCAACCTTCAAATAATTCTTCAATCTTCACTCTCACATACTTCACCAGTCTTATCATAAGACCTATTAAAGTCTCCACCTTCAACATTTCTTCATTTGTCACTTTTTCTCTATTCACAAACTACTTTTTGTTGAAGGACTCATCACCCTTTACCTGAACAATTGCAATAGCCCATTTGGCCTCCCTGACTCTACACTCTTCCCTCTGCAATTCATCTTCCTCAGAGTGGTCAAATACTAAAACATAGGTCGTACTATGTCACTAACCCTAGACAAGAAGCTAGAGGAACTCCTATTGCCTTTGGAATAAAATATAAACTCCTCTGTTTGGCATTCAAAACCATTTGCAATCCTAGTTCAAACTAATCTTTCCAGACTCTTTATACATTCTTCTTTCATGGACTCTATACTTCAGTCAAATTGCCCACTTACTGTTCCTCATTTATGCAACTTCACATTCTACCTCCCAGCCTTTATATAGGTTATTTCTCAATCCCTCATGCCAGAAATGGTTCCCTCTTCACCTCTGGTTCATGGAATCCCTAAAATGCTTTTGAGGTTCAGTTCAAATGCCACCTTCTTCAAGAGGTCTTTGCTGGTTTCCCTAAATTTTACTCCCCTGCCCTCATTTCTATTTATTTTATTAACCACCTGTATTTCCATATCTATGAATGTATAGTATCCCACAAAGGTAATGTCAGCAGTAAGGGTAACCAGCTGAATGGGCCATGATTTAGTACCAAGTGAGCAACAACCAGGTTGTTATGCTGGACTGCCAATTTGCCATACTCTCTGCTAGCAATATTTTAGTTTTTACTCTTGACTACTACCTTTCTCCCTGATATAAAATAAAAAAAAACAAAAAAATTAATTCAGTGAATATGCTTGTCAACTCCACAGATCTGTAAACTCTTCCTTCTTTCTATCCTTCCTTCTTTCCTTTGCAGTTCTGCTCAATCCTACTAAACTATCTGTAGATTAAATCATTCTGTATTCATAAAAATTATAACATAAGATTATACAGATACATAAATTCATTCTTCAACAAGTATATATGTATACATATATATGTATACACATATATACATACATGTATATGTGTGGATATGCATATGAATATGTATTCATGTGTATATCTCTATATTATGTGTAATATATATATACATATATAAAAAGAAAGAAAGAGAAAAAAAGAAAGAGAGAAAGATAGATGAAGATAAGTTATTATTATCTGTACTGGGCACTGGAGATGAGTCCAGTCCTAGAGTACAGGAGCTTAGAATCTATTTGGAGATAAAAGACGTAAACAAGGGGAAAGGCAAAAACTGTCTAGCAGCAAAAGAGTAGTAATTCAAAGGAGGGACTGAACAATGCAGTCTGTCATGATAGGAAAACTTTTAGAAAGGATGATTAAACTGAGCATTGGAAGGATGGGCAAGATTTGGATAGAAAGGGAAGAGTATTCAACAGTACAAGCAAATATGCTGAACAACATAAGAGTAAAGCCTACGAAGAAGATGGTAAACTGATCATTTTTGTTGGAACAGAGCATTTGAGTAGAGGAGTAATAAGAGATAAGTTAGAAGGCAGACTGTGGAAGTCTTCAAATGCTAAAATAAAGCAATAGGTTGATGGTATATTTATACCATTGTAGCCTGGATTACATTTGGCAGAACAAGCCTGTGTAATGTTACTGAAATAGGATGATCTTCCCTGTCCATTAATAGGCCTATATAACCACATGTGTTCAATCACGGATGTCTTACTGCTTGGAGCTCCAGAACAGCTGTGGTACATCCTGAATCACATAGAGCCCACTGGGGGAGGAACTTGCCTAAAGAGAAGCTTGCTTAGGGGAGGCTTGCTTGAAAGAAGGCTTTCACACATTTTGGTACTAAGCTAATTAGGCACTGAGACACAAGGGTTATGATGCCTTCTGGCTCTGGGCCATATTAGCCAAAAGCGTATTTATACTCTGAGGTGAGATTTTGCTTTGGGGGTTCACTTATGAGAAGGACCTTTTGATTCCTTGGACAAGACTCTGAGCAGCCATTTATTTAGAGCCCCCAAATATGCAGATGTATCTGTGCTCCCCTGATCCAGTGGTGTATGCTGGTGGTTGTATTACCTTGCTCAGACAGCTGGAGCCCTGTCTGTTGATCTTTGTGCTAATTTCTCTGCTCGTATTTTCTCTTGCTTGTATTTTCTCCGCGTTCAGAATGCTGACCTTTCCCTGAACTAGTGAATGTAATTAAAGTAAGATTGTTGACCCTTTAAAAGCTATTTTTCCTTTAAAAGCAGATCAAAGAACCTGTGCTAACAGGCTATCCTGGGTATGCTAGAGAGCTTGCTGTTACAGCCTATTATTTTATTTGTACATCATGCGTGATTTTATAGGATAGCTCTAGAACTAGAAGGCACCCTAGACACCAGGTAGTCCCACCATCTTACTTTACAGATGAAGGAAGTGAGATGTTCAGTGACTTGTCCAAGATCACATAGATAATAAAGATTGCTAGTAGAATTTGAACCCAGGTCCCCTGAAGCCAGAGCCAGAGTGCTTTCTACTTTTCTATGAATGAAAACAAGGGCCTTCATTAATGAATCCTCTGGAAAGTTGGTTTAGTGGATAAAGTGCTAGGCCTGGAGGCACGAAGACCTGAATTCTAATCTGGCCTCAGACACTTACTTGCTGTATAACCCTGGGCAAGTCACTTAACCCTTTTACCTCAGTTTCCTCATCTGTAAAATGAGCTGGACAAAGAAATGGCAAATCACTCCAAGTAGTTTTACCACAAAATCCTCAAATGGGGTCATGAAGTGTTAGACATGACTGAAATGATTGAACAACAAAAAGCACCTCCCTCATTAGGATATCACCTCTTTGAAAACATGAATTGTTTAATTCTATGTTTTAGTATATCTATAATGCCTGGAAAATAGTTGGTGTTTACTAAATGAATATTGATTGATTGATTGAATGTCTCTGTTTTGTTTTGTTTTTAAGAATGACCCTCTTACCACTCCAGGAATACACACACACACACACACACACACACATACACACACACACACGACACCACATTGTATTTCCTAGTGATCAGGTGAGCTGGGTGTGGCAGAGGGGTGGGAGTCAGGTGGAATCAGTATGGAATTGTTGGCTGTGACACCAACCAAAATGGCAGCTGAAGGGACCCTATTTGCCACAGCGACAACAGAGACAAAGTAAGCAAATGAAGAATGAGCTACTACAGTGGTAAGGGGAAAAGTAAAGATGGCACCAATGGTAGCAAAGGTGAAGAGGCTGCCAACCACAGGGGCAGTTTCAGTAACAGTGGAGGCTAGAGTGTTGAGGGGGCATTGCCTAAGAAAAGGGTAACAACTGAAGAGGAAAAGAAAGATGAAAACCGGTAATGGACTGAACCAAGGCCCACTCTGGCCCTAGGTCTTTTTTGTTATTTCTAACTAGGAAAAATTGTTTTTGGTCCACAGCATGTCATTAGAACGTATCAACCCTATGACTCAAAGCACATTTAAAATGTCCCAAGTATCTAAGAGCCATGTATTTGGCATCACTAAGATGTTTTCAGTTCTAGGTCTCTAAGGAGGTAGTCCTCATGGGATAAGAATCAGAGATACTCTAATAACAATGACAAGAGATATAACAGTATCAATAATAATCATATTTACAAAGTGCTTTAAGGTTCGTCAAACACTTTGCATACATTAACTAATTTGATTTAGAACTGGAAAGGGCCTCAGGAGTCAGATGGTCTAATGCCCTCCCTTTACAATTGAGAAAACTGAGGTCCAGGGAGCGAAGATAGATGTCCTGCTAAGATCACACAGACAGTAAGTGACTGAACTGAGACAAACTCAAGTCCACTGACTCTAAAACCAACCCTCTTTCTATTGAACAGTGTGGCCCACCCATCCTAATTCCCAATCTTATGAAACCCTTTTCAAATTTATGATCCCGAAAGAAAATTATTATGTGTATATGTATATGTATATATATATATATATATATATATATATATATATATATATATGTATATATATATAATAAATTTCCATTATTTGGATATTTTCTTCAAAAATACCCAGGGAAAGTAACATTCCTACCTCAAATCTAGGCTCCCCTCACCTCCTTCTATTGAGCTGAAGGAGTAATTGTGTTAAATTTTCATGTTCTCTATACTTCAGGGTAGGTATATTGAAGGAAAGAAGACACAACACACTGTGTCCCCTCACATGTGGAAGGACAAATTTTACTGGAAAGGGGAATTTTCTCTTTGATGTACGCATTATAAAAATGATGGTTGGGGTGGAAAGATAAGACATACATGCCTCAAATTGATACTGAGCATGCCTATGTCTAACATAGTGGATTGTTCAAAAAGGTGTTCATCCATGTGAACAGGTGGCCTCTGTAATCCTGCTAGGGTCAGAGAGGCCAAAGGAATTCTGCTGAGTAAGTATCAGGCATGCTGGAAAGCACTGTCTGAGGTCGTGTCTCCCAAGGCCAACACAAAAGGGTGTTTTTGTTCCATATTTTGAAGAGTATCTTTTCGCTTGGTTAGGCTTCATCTACCTTTCAACTTCCTCACCTTGCTCTGTGTGCCCTCGGTCTCCTTGACAAAGGGGACAAGTTCTAGGAGAAGGAGGCAAGCATTAACTTCCCCTGCTTGTAAATGAGAACAGGAGCTCCAGCTGTTTAATGCAAATGACATCAAAGTCCAAGGCATACGGAAAATATGAGCGGAATAGAGCCTAGGAGGTCTATTCTCTCAACAAACCCATGGAACACCCATTGGCGCTAATAGGGATTATGCATTCATATCAAGGGGACTGCAAAACCCCATGGCAGAGAGGCAGCAAATACACCAGATATGGAAAATGTATGAGGAAAAAAAGATTAACTGACAAAAAGTTAATTAAAACTGCTCTGATTATGAGGTAGAATTTAACAATTACTTTAAAAAATGCAGCGTGACACAGTGCAGCGCTGCAACTGAATTAATCATGAATGAGGATAGTAATTTTTAATTTTTGTGTGCTTGAGAAAAGCACTCAACAGATTTGACAATTAGAGCAGGGGAACAGCATTGCATGGCGCAATGTGAGCCAGTTTCTCCCAGCGGTTTTTGCGAGGGAACTAAGCAGATGTGCTCAAATATTGACAAGTGCACAATATTCACATGCTTCTCGGCTGTTGACCCCGCTGATTCGGGAAAGTGAGCTTCAATCTGGAGCTGTGCTGCTGCCGTGATGCAGGTTGTTAATCATAAAACAACACAACAAAGTACAGCACAACACAGCAAAATGTAATGTTATGTGACCTCAAGGCCCTAGTGGTTTCAGCACACAGCCAGGTTTTGGTGAACTGAGGGTGGATGGGTCAGGAAAAGGAAGAGAAAGTCTAAGGGGCTGGGCTTTGCTTTCAGAGGAAGGGTGAAGGACACATAGACTTAACACACCTATTCTTTAGCCACAACAGAAAGAGGGAAGTCTGGATTTTCAATCCAAATATTGGTCTATGAAATACTTTTTTCCTGCAGAGATTCCCCTACCACATTTCCTCAGACGGAGGCAGAAAGTGGGCTCTGGGTGGCTCCTGTGTAGCTATGGGGAAAATAGAATGATATGTCCATGCTTGTCAGTCCCACCATAACCTACCTCTCATCACCTCATCCCTTACTCTTCCTCTTCTGCTTTTTTTAAGCAGACCAGCCTCTCTCCCACCTTCCAACTACAGGAAGTAATCCTGCCACTACCTACTTCCCTCCCTTGCAGTACGTGCTCCCCAGGCCTCTCTGTGGGAGAAGAAAGAGCATTCCATGATCCCACAGAATGGACAAGACGACTTCCAAGATACATCCCAAATCAGAGATTCTAACTGATGAGCCATTCTAGTAACTAATTCACCCTACAACTTAATTAAATTTCATTTAATTTTCACATCATGAATTACTCAATGAGTTTGAGGGCCTATTTCATAATGCTTTCCCTGGATGCCAAAATTGCTAGTTCCAGCACTGCATTTGGAGACAGGTTCCAGTACATGGGCGGAGTTCCTCTGCCTTATGGGCGTACATTTTAGAAACCAGATAGGGACAAGTGCCTTAAATCTCTTAAGCAAAGCAAACATAGGCTATCGCTATCGGCAATATGAATACTAGTATAATGCTACCCCAGAATCTCCCTTTTAAACTGCAAGTATATATAAAGTGTTTAGTAGTAGAAAGGGCACTGGACTTGGCATCAGGAAACCTGGGTTTAAATCCTGATTCTGACATTTATTAACTGTATGACTATAGACAAATGAGCTAACTTCTCTGAGTCTTAATTTCTTCATCCTTGTTGTTCAGTTGTTTCAGTCGTGTCTGACTCTTAGTGACCCCATTTGGGGTTTTCTTTGCAAAGATACTGGAAGTAATTTGATATTTCCTTCTCCAGTTCATTTTACAGATGAGGAAACTGAGGCAAACAGGGTTAAGTAACTTACCCAGGGTCACACAGCTAGTAAAGTGTCTGAGGCTGGATTTGAACTCAGGAAGAAGAGTCTTCCTGAATTCAGGCCTGGCACTCTAGCTATTGACTACCTGTATAATAGTACTTATGCTACCTCTTATATAGGGTCTTTGCATTAAAGTGCTTGTTAAATCTTAAAAGAACTATATAAATAGAGTCCTTATTATATGATTGCCTAAACAATCAGAACATTAAGTCTTTCTTACCGGCTTCAAACACTTTGGTAGTTAATGGCAGTTTAAAGACTGAAACAAATAAAAACCTATCTTACTTTGCCTAGATCCTCAACCTGTATTTTTTCATAATTTAAAACAAAACAAAAAACAAACAAAAACTTTTAAGTCTTTCATCTCAAACAGAAGTTACCTCAATTGCCTATAGTCACAGAGTTAATAATTGTCAGAATCAAGATTTGAACCCGTTTCCTGATGCCAAGTCCAGTGCCCTTTCTACTACTCCACACTTTATATACACTTGCAGTTTAAAAGAGAAATTCTGGGTTAGTATTATACTAATATTCATATTACCTATATCCTATGCTTCCTTTGCTTAAGAGCTTTAATAAACTCTTCAATAAGCATTCTTAGTAATGCTAAGCATTAAACCATGGAAAATTCCATATCCATTCCCAAGCTACTCCATGCCTCATCATCTTAAGCTCTCCCATCTTTCCTTCATGTCTTGCACACTGCTGCCAAATCCATTTGCCTCCAAAATTATTTCAATCATCATTCTCATCACTCAAACCTCAATGGATCCCTACTGTCCATAGCAGAGAGGACAAACCACCAAAATATAACCACTCTATGTACTCAACTTTACCTCCCATAATTCACAAACACACATGATCTATTTAAACCTCTTTATGTCTTTATGTCTCTTTCAACCCTCAACCACGAAGGGTTCATTCTACTGTTATCAATTATTGCTATTAGCACGATCTCAAATGTTCTCCTTCCACACACCCCTGTGTTCATTTAAGGCTTACCCTTCTTTCAAGATACACATCAAGTCCTACTTTCTTTATGAGATCTTTCATGATCACTCAAGTCTATAGTGATGTATCTTCTGAACTAATAAAGCACTTGTCTATATCACTTATTTGGATTCTTTGTCATGTGCTATTATTCAGTCATTTCAGTCATGTCTGACTTTTCATGACCCCGTTTGGGGTTTTCATGGCAAAGATACTGGAATTATATGCCATTTCCTTCCCTAACTCATTTTGTAGATGAGGAATAGAGGCAAACAGGATTAAATGATTAAATGATTTGCCCAGGGTCATACAGCTAGTAAATGAGACCAGATTTGAACTCATGAAGAGGAGTCTTCCTGATTCCAAGCCCACTGCTCTATCCACTACACCACTTGGCTGCCCTTTGTCATACAGTATATATAATTATACATAATCTTTGTCATATTGTCATCGGAATCATGCGTATAAGCCTCATTCCTCTATCCTGTTAACTCCTGGAGGTCAAGCACTTACCTTGTTTAATTGATCAACGTATGTACTCCCAGCTTTCCACACAATGTAATTCATGTTGTTTATAAATATTTTTTCTAGAATTAAATCGTCTAAACTACATGTCATTTTATTAGATTGTAAACTGCTGAACAACAAGGATTTTGTTTTAATTTTGGTGTCTCTTTCAGCATCAAGAACAGTACTATGAATATTGGAGCAGCTAGATGGAGCAATGCATGGAGTGCTGAACCTGGAATCAGGAAGACCTGAGTTCAAATGTGATCACAGACACTATCTATACAACCCTGCACAAGTCACTTAACTCTGTTTGTCTCAGATTCCTCATCTGCAAAATTAGATGGAGAAGGAAATAGGAAATCACTCCAATATCTTTGCTAAGAAAAGTCCAAACGGGACCACAAAGAGCCAGATATGACTGAAATGACTGAATAACAACAACCATGTATATAGCCGGTATGTAATAAATGTTTTTGAAAGTTTATTATTTTTAGTCTTGTGTATGTGTAGGAAGAAAATAAGTATGCATAGAGCATTGGCCAGATGTGCCCACACCTGATGCTATTTCCCATCTCCCCAATGCTGTGCGCACAGTTTTAAGAGGTATGCTATAAAGTACAATGGTTTGGAGAAAGTACAGTAGGATTTAATTCTTGGTGCTAACACTTGTTCACTGTGCTATCATAGGTGGTTACTTCATTTCCCTTATCTGTAAAACATGGTTAATAATACTCGTACTACCCAGTTCACAGAGTCATCATAGGAAAGCATTTTACAACCCTTAAAGTGCTGTATATCTGTGTTCTAATTATTATATTTGTTTTTGTTCGAGACCAATTTTAAGGTCCTTGAATTCAGAGGCCCGATATCCATATTCTGTAAAATTTCACCAAGAATCCAGTAACATGCCATACTTGTATAGAGTAGTTAGTGGAGAGTCAATAATCAAAACAGATAAATATTCATATGCTCACTTTTACATTCAGACAGCAATATATATATATATATATATATATATATATTGCTGTCTGAATGTATGTGTATCTGAGTATGTGTATATATATATGTAATACATGTAGATGAGGAAAGTGAAATATATACATTATATATATATATATAAAATGTTAAGATAATGGTAAAGAATCATAAAGGCAACTAGGTGGAGTCGTAGATACCACAAAAGACTTTGAATTCAAAAAAAAAATAAACCTAGAACATTTACTAGCTGCGTAATCCCATGGAAACTGCTTAACCTCTGCCTACATTAATTTCCTCATCTTTAAATTGGGGGTAATAATAATATCTACCTGCTGGGGTTGCTGTGAGGATCAAATGGCATAATACACACATATATACATATGTATATGTGTGTGTGTGTGTGTGTGTGTATATATATATATATATATATATGTATATATAATGCACTTCAAAAACCTTAAAGAGCTATATAAATGAGAGAAGTTCTTATTCTTATCATTAACAGTTTGGGTCAGGTGCTTGATCGCTAAAGAAAAGTCTCATTAAATCAAATAGTAATGCTTCTTCCGCACACCACCCCCATCATGGGAGTTAAAAAACAAAAAAGACATTCAATACCATGGTATTGATATTACCAAGTTTCTTTTGGGAGGTATATGCCAATTATGTATATGTGTGTTTGCATGCTCACACATGTTTATGTATGTGATTTACTATAAAAATCGGAAGTACTGAGATCATCTATTTCCCAATTTCAGCTTCCTTACCCTAAATTTTATACGCTATTTGCTTTCACAGATGACAAAATTAAAGTCTTTAAAACCCAGGAAATCTAATTATAGTTTCATGGGAGGGGTCATCTAGTCCAACCCTTTTGTCATATAGATGTGGAATTTAAGACTCATAGGGCTTGAGTGATTTACCCAAGGTAAGCTGGGATTTGGATTTAGACATTCTGACTCTAAACAGCACACCCTCTCTACTCAAAGGAATGGCAGTATCTTGTCCTTTCTAATACTGAAACAGTAACTATTAGAGGAAAGGATAAATCTAATGCCGTTGATAATAATTGTGAAGAAGGATAACAATAACAACAATAATAATAGTACATTTTCAAGGCAATATATTTCTTTGTGTTTTACAGAGCCCTAATCCATATTACTTTATCTGACCTTGATAGTATTCCCATGAAGGAGGTAGTGCAAACATGTATACTCATATTTACCAGACAGGAAAAATTAATCACACAAACACACACACACACACACAAAGTCACAGTGATTTATTAAAGCTCACACAGGTAGGAACCGGCAGAGCAAGAAAAGAAGCCAGGTTGTCCAGCTCTAAGTTGTGAATGTTTTTATAAAAGACCATAGCTTTCTCTTAAATAAAAGTATGTATTGTTCTTACAAAATGATCTGATAAAAATGCATTTTAGCCCATGGAAATTAAAAAAAAATGTATTAAGGCATGTGACAGGATGGATAGAGAACTAATCTTAGAATCTTGAACTCAGGACAACCCAGGCTCAAATACTGCCTCTGACATTTACTAGCAATGTTACCTTGGGAAAGTCATTTACCCTTTCAATGTCCCCAGGCAACTCGCTAAGACTATAATTTGCAGAACAGTTATGAAACTACATTGGTAATTGATGGTTCCTTACTGGGAGTACTTTCTGCCAATGAAATTATGATCCTTTCAAAAATAACTCAGTGTAATTGTAAAACACTTTAAAGGTATAACAAAACCACATCTAAACAACAACAAAAGAATTATGCATATTATAATAGATTATGAGGATTCCCAATTTCATCTTCATGGAGAACTCTCTGTACAGAAACTCCTTTCACCATAAATTGCAATCATTTAGGACTTAGTAGATAAGTCCTAGGGAGTTGCTTTAAGAACATAGAGGCTGAGGGACTTGTCCATGGTCTGTCACAAAGCTGGTAAGTACCAATCAAGATGTGACACAGTGGAGAGATTGCAGGATTAGAGTAAGGAAGACTTGAGTCTGAATCCAACCTCAAACAGCTTCCTCATTAGTAAAATGGTAGGTAATATTAGTACCTACCTCCCAGCTTTGTTGAGGACATCAAAGAAGTTATCATAGGTAAAGTGCCTTGCAATCCTTAAAGTATATATGAATGCAGACTATTATTATTGATATTATTTAGATTTGAACCTAAATCTTTTTAATTCTAAGCCTAGCACTCTATTCACTACACCATGCGCCACCTTTATATTACAGTAGAAATATATTTAATATTTTGTACTAATATGTATTCACCTGATATACATATAATTAATAGAATATGCATTAATATACACTAGTAATATATTATACATTAATATGCACATATAATTAATAGGAACTATTCCAGAATGATTTTATATTTTCATACTTTAATGGATCTGTAATTTTATCAAAGTAGATAATCACTCCAATGAGTCATCTATGCCTTCTAATCTTAGATCACAGACTTAAAGCTCAAAGGACTTTAGATATCATCAAGTCCAACCCACTAATTTTACAGATGAAGAAATTGAGGCTTAGAGAGGTTAACTTTTCCATTATTACTCAATAAGTGCCTGAAGTGAGCTTCAAGCCCAGAAGTTCCAGTCCATCACTTCATCTGCTATACCACAAGACTCTTGACATAAAGCTTCTATCCATTATAAGACAGGGCTTAGACCTTCCCTTAGATCCCTTGACATTAAAGGAATGCCAATGGAGTATGAAGTTAAGTTATTCTTTCTCTTACCCAAATTATTTTCTTGACTTCCATTTCTTTGGACTTACTGAATTTTCAAAATAGTCCCTTCAGGAGGCTCCCTCTCCCCCCACACCTCCTCTATCTTCCCTCTCTCTCTCTCTCTCTCTCTCTCTCTCTCTCTCTCTCTCTCTCTCTCTCTCCCTCTCTCTCTCTCTCTCTCTCTCTCTCTCTCTCTCTCTCTCTCTCTCTCTCTCTCTCTCTCCCATACAAGGCCCAGTACAGTAGTTTGGCTAGGGGAGCTAAGTGTCCACCTCAAAGGATAATCATTCAAGTCAGTAAAGCTCACAAAACCTCTATGTTTTGCCAAACATTGAATGACTATTTTATGAAAGTAAACAATACAAATTACTGAGTCCTCAAGTGCCAGCACATAACTGACCAATAATCAATTGCATTTCTTTACTATGTAAAGCTGGTGTGGTAACATCCCCTCTACTAAAAAGAGAGACTGGTTGAGGAAATGGTAAATGTGTGATCATATCAGAATAAACAATACACAAGCCACTATAAATGAAGAACCAATGGGAAAAGAAATATGACTCCACAAGTTCATATGTTACACTAGCAAAATTTAAGTACACATTCATCCTGACCTCTCCCACTGAGACGGCATATGAATCCTGCAGGCCCCATAGATTCAGAAACTTGATCCATAACTGCTGTTTTCTGTTTTTCCATAACATCAGTGATTTGAATAATGTGACAAAAATTGAGGAATTATGTTTAAGATCTGTAACATGGATAGAATTCTTCATTCATCAAGTAATCCAAATCTTATGGAAACAAGACCCCCTTGGAAGTTAAATTTTCCCTTGAGTCCCTATTTATATTTACTGACCAATGATTCCATTTAAAACATGGACTATCATTATTTTCCCTAATAGAAATTATTTTTTCTTTCTTTGTATATGCTTTGTATTTACTTGCTTGGGTGCACAGATGGTATGTACTAGATGTATGCATAGTGGTGGCTAGTGAAATGATACCCATCCAAACACGGCATGACCATATTTTCTCCAACATATACAAAAATTGGATGAGACTTATGTAATATATTAAAGAGCTGAGGAGTATAGTGCATCTTTTGGCCACTAGGTAGCCCAGTGGCTACATCAGAGGGTGTTTGATGTGGATGTTTGCGTGCTGGCTTTCCTTGTTGCTCATAAGAGGGCTGCTGACTTACAAGCTTCTAAACTATTCCCTATTCCCATCACCACAAACTCTCCTGGAATGATGGGAATGATGGGGTGGTGCTAAAAAGTCCTGGCTTCTTTATTGATAAAGGCATATGACAAGAAAATTACTCATCTCTTTTTCTGGGCCCCTACTCAGGAAATCTGGAAAATTCTCTTCCAGACAACCAACCCTCTATATTTCATATCATTTCACAGACAATCCAGAATCCAGTCACATATATTTTATTTCATTAAGAAGACCAAGAACATATTTATTAAAAACTACTCATTGGAATGCTCCATCTGATTGCCTACTCTAGTCTTCCAAACCATTTTCCAAAATGGAAAACATCTCCTGTGATATCCCCCACAATCCTTGGGTGGTGAAAGAAATAGGAGCAGGAGGTAGGAATCTTGGTCTCAGAGGTCTTGGCATGGTCTTAGCAGGGTTTGAGTTTCATTTCTCATGCCATCCCAGTCAAAGAAGGTAGAGGTCTGGGTCACTGCTGCAGAGTCAGCCATGATCAAAAAGTCCTCAGCACAGCTCTCTGTATTTGGCATGGTGAACAGAGTTCTCCTCTTTCCCTTTCTTTTGTGCACCCTAAAAAACATTGGCAGGAAGTCTTTTCAAGAGCAAAAGGATTTTTAAGATTTTTAAGTCTATATGTAACCTCCCAGTACTATTTCCCCATGTACCTTACTGAACTTTTTTCTCCCTCGTCAATACTTCTGTGAAAACATTAGAACAGGCAATCTTAACCTAGAGCCATTGATTAACTTTGGATGGGGAAAAATTGCTACTTTATTTTCACTAACCTTTGGTTTTCTTCATTACCCTATGCATTTTATTTTATGCATTAAAAAACATTCTTCTGAGAAGGGGTCCATAGGTTTTACCAATCTGTCAAAAGGGTCAGTGACACATTTACAAAAGGCTATGTTTGTGCATTAGAAAAAAAAAGTTGTATACAGCATGTTATTTCCCTCAGTAGAATGTAAGGTCTTTAAGGACAGAGAATCTTATTTTTCATCTTTGTGTATTAGAAGATGGTGTTCCTCCCACTTCAGTTAATGTACTCACAGATGTTGTCACAGGATATGAGGTAATGGGGAATTAATAAGGTGCTAACACCTATTAATACCTTTATGGTATATAAACACCTTTGTATTCCCAGGACACTTAACAAATGTCTATTGACTTAAAATTAATCCTAGAGTGTTCAGAGATGATTTTTTTACCAGGACCTTGCTGACCACTATTACCACCCATTGCATCATGTTTTCAATAAAATCATCCATATTAACAACCATTTTCATTTTACCTTGCAGATCTGAAGCATCCTATTTGAGGGAGCCCAGAAGAATGTTAATACAGAGTGTGTGGGTGTGTTAGGGGGAAAGGGGGAGGGCAGTGTTGTAAAGCATATGGCAGAGTGAGAAGGGGCTGCAGCATTTCATGGCATATGGAGTGGAACTCCATAAAGATTAAGGCAAGACACCTAGCTGCCTCATGCCGCTACCTGCTACTGAACAGGACTAACATGTCGATTTTCTGCAAACCTTACTGGCTCGGCTGTCATTGCTTTTGCTGTCTTTCCTGACAGGGCTTGGCTGGAATGTCTTGGGCCCCATATGCTGCCATATCTTCTATACCACTATGCAAGACCAGATAGTGACAATCTGGGAGCTAAATTAGAAACTGTAACTATTTTTGAGCTAGTCTCTCCCTTTCCACAGAATCCTCACTGTCACTAATCTGTGCTAAGACTCTTTTCCTAATATCACCCAACTCTGTCTTTGGATTTCCCTGCCTTGAACAGCACAAGTCCACTGGACCCCAGATCATGCAGAGTGAGAGATCTATTTTTTGAGTTTTATCTCCCTTACACCCCCTCCCCTTTTACCTTGGGTATCGGGTTGAGTACTTTGGGGAAAGGTGGTGACAGTGTTGGTTATTATTGTTTCGGTCCAGGATTTTTGACAAATAGAGTGCTTGTCTAAGTCCTTTCAATAAAGTTAATAAAGTTCTAGAAAGGGCTAGACTATAAGAATTACTATCTCACCAGAATGTACTTTTATTGGGACATTCCTCAAATATATAACTACACTAGAAGATAGATCAAGAAAAAGACCCACTTTCACTATCTCAAACTCCCAGGAAACTTGATCAATATAACAACAGAATACTTATTTGGTAAATTGCCATAGTATTGGCTTAATTTAGTCATGCAATATGCTTTAATGGAGTGGATTGAGAGTGGAAATATCTTTTCCAGTTTACAAGTACTTCAGATAACTCACTGGTCTGGAAGTTAAAGACCTCTACTCTAGTAGAGCTCTGTCACTCATTATCTGTGTCATCATCCTTCTTCAGATTAAGTCAATTCAATCGAACATTTATTGAGCATGTTCTATGTGCATTAGCATCAGCTAGGTATCTCCTTTTGAGGGGTTATCACAGAAAGATGACATTCTCTCCATGCCCCCTTTGCCACCCCATCTCCTTACTTCCCTCTGTTTGTGACATTTTCATTCCAAATTACCCACCTGTTGCTGTTTCACCAGCTGGAATAACTCCTCCCACTCCCATCGCCAGCCCCCCCCCCACCCCATCCTCTCTCTCTCTCCCTCTCTCTCTCTCTCTCTCTCTCCTAGTCTTGCCCATTATTCAAAATTTAGTTTGAGTTTCCTTTCTTCCCGAAGTTTCCCCTGAGCAATTCCAGCCTCCAGTGACCTCTCCATTCTCTGAAATTCAATAGGACTTATTGTTTGTACTGCTCCTTTGGGCCTTTAATCTCATTTTGTTCTTTGTTGTTTAATAGTTGCCTGTGTGTTTCCCCAACGAGGTTGTATCTGGAAGGCAGAGACCTCCTGCACAAAGCAGGCACTCAATAAGTACTGGATGACCTGAATTGGTTTAGAAGAGAATGTTTGTCATGTTTCTAGTAGATGATATGTGGCTCCAGGTTGATGCATGGCAAGCAGAAATTTAGGCTTCATGAGACACCGAAGGAGTTTAGAAGTGGAATCAAATTATTTGACTTCAGAGAAAGTATTATACTAGAAATGTAGCAAAAAGTCCCTAGAATTCACACTTTCAAACACTGAAAGCAAACACAGAAGATCCCAAAGTGGTATTGTTGTACCAGAAGCGAGCGAGACACACCACAGAGTATAAGTTTTAAGTGGAGAATTTATTAGCCGGCTGCCATCAGGGTACGGCACCACAAATCAATGGCAAATGTGTTGGGGTGATGGCTTGGCTTATATAGGATATGGGGGTACAGAGTGGGGGTGGGGAACAGGAACAAAGGTCCTGGCTGATCAAAAGATTCAGTCAGGTTATCTTACTAGTGGGATAATCTCATTTACATTCCTTGGTGGAGTCATGGAGCCCCAGGGATATCTGCTAGACAGGGTCTGCCAGGTTATCCTTCAGTGGGATGGTCCTATCTATTTAGATTCCTTGGTGGAGTCATGGAGTCCCAGGGGGTTTGCTAAATGCCAAATATATCTGAGTCCATTCTTTCTGGGGGTTCTTGTCAGTAGCTAGGGGTTACTCAGGGGTTCCTAATTTTCCTTGTATTACAGTATTATGAGTTTTATTTCCTAACTATTTTCTAACTTAGAGTTAGAAAAGACATTAGAGACTACTACACAATCCTCTCATTTTAGATAAGGAAATTGAGGTCTGGAGAAGTAAAGGAAATTAACCCCAAAGTCAAGTTCGTGTAAGGAGTAAGTAGCAGAACTAAGATTGGAACTCAGGTCTTTTGATTCCCAAACAAGATTGCATTATGCCACAATAGGGACTCTAAGAATAACTGAAAATATGCACTCTGATTTTTTTTTGGTGACTAATGGGTAAATACAAATTCATTTTAACCCTTCCTATTTCATATACAACCTAAATTAATCCAGGGCTTCTCAGAGCAAAAGATAGCTTTCCAATTGCCACAGAAAACTATTAAAAATATTAATTTTAGAGGCCTTAAATGTGGTCATATTAATATAAGATTACCTTTAAAATGAATATAGGAATTAATATTACAATGGCAGGTATTAACACAAAAGACTAATGTCACTTATTATAGAATTCCAAAAGAAAGAGTTTTGAGTAAATAAAGTTCTGAGATTTCCCAGGTATGGGAACTCACTCCAGCAATTGGGATAACAATCTCGATGTGACTTAGTAGTTTAGTCTTAGAGAGTTTCCAGAAGTTCAGAGAAGTTAAATGATTTGCCTATGGTTCCACAGCTAACAAGCATTATAGGAAGGATTTGAACCTAGAACTCCCTGACTTTAAGTCCAAAATGTGGTCTAACATACAATGCTGTGTCTCTTAAGAGTGTAAGTCACAGGTAAATTGTGGATATGCACCAGTGGAGGTGCACATATTGACAAAATCAAAGATCCATGATAATAATGATGATGATGGTGGTGGTGAAGATGTTCAGTTTGAATTTAAAGGTTACACATAGTACGACCAATAGAAATGTGGATTTCACAAAATGGTTCTTATTCATTTATTTCCTCTGTAAAATATTTACAAATTATTTTCAAAACATAAATTAAACTACATTTTCCCCTCCCCCATTGCTTCCTATATGAGACTAGAGACTCTTCACTACAATGTGGTTGATAACTTTGAAAGGAGCAACAATGAAAATCACATATTTCACACCAGAACTGCAAGATGCTGTACCATTGCTATTGAGCACTTTGTCAATCTAGACAGATTATAGTTCCTCGGTACCTTAGCATATAATATTCACCACTTACTGGCGTTAAAAATAAAATCATGACATGGTGGCCAACTTTCTAATACAGAGCTTCTCTGGACTTTGAAAGGGCTGTCTTTGAATGACCCAGATAAAATCTGTTGCTAGGTCATATTGGAAGCATTTCCAATCAATTAATAAGCATTTATTAAGTACCAATTATATGCCAAGTACCATACTGTGTGCTGGGAATACAAAGGCAAAAGTAAAAAAATTTGCATTCATTTGAGGGAGACAACATGAACATATATAGGCTCATATTGAGTGTTCTAAAAGTCTTAATGCATTTAAAGCTACTAAAGCTCAAAAGTTTAATTAAAGTTTAAAACTGTACTGAGACTATTGGGATAGCTTATACGAGCTGTATACAAAAGAGATGCAAGCCAATTTGGAGAAGAGCCAGGGTGATGAGGAAAGGCTTCACATGGGAGATAGCATTTGAGTTTCTAGCTTGGTAGGATATACCAAAACTTGTACTCTGCGGACATAACCATAAAAAACCTAGGGCCACCTCTCTATCCTCATGAAGCATTAAAGGAGAACGTTGTTGTGCATTTACAGTCATGTCTAATTCTTTGTGACCCGATTTGAGATTTTCTTGGTAAAGATACTGAAGTGGTTTGCCTTTTCCTTCTCCAGATCATTTTACAGATGAGGAAACTGAGGCAAATGGGGTTTAGTGACTTGCCTAGGGTCACTAGTGTCTGAGGCCAAATTTGAACTCACAAAGATGAGTCTTTTGAGTCTAGGACTAAAGCTCTATCCACTAAACTACCTAGCTGGACATTAGCATATCTTGAAATGATAATTAATTGTAAATTTCAGTCACAAGAAGATGTTTCCCAGTTTGGAGCTGCCCATGCTCTCCAAGATCATGTTCCCAGGTCTAACCAGTAGGTATCACTGTCAAACAAGGTGAAAACTTTCTCTTCTATTTTCACAATTTCAATTAGCTCAAAGCTGAAATAGCCTGTTTTCCAGACCATAAGTATCTCTCACTAGGTGGGCCAGGAACTGTGACTTTCCCTCGTGGCATATGCTCCAACTCCACCCCCATCACTTGTATTGTAAGCTGCAGTTTACCTGAGCATCTAGGCATTACATAGCACCTGGTTCTGTTTGAAACAACTCTTTAGCCTACAGTTAAAATGATGCTGCTTTTCATAGGCTGGCTCTCTGTTATTTAGAAGCTTATAAAAAGTATTAAATTAAAACCATAAAAATCTCTCATAATTAAAGCTCAGAGGCTACAAGCCAACATAAAAGCCTGGCTAGTTTAGACTAAGATGCAGCTCCTGTTTTTGTCTCAATTCTGTGTATCTCAGGTGGTCCTCCACTACCCTGCTTGCAAGAAATTTACAGATATGCATCACAAAACAGGTGTGATAATTCTTTTTTTCATATTAAAGAAAGTTAGGAAATAGAAAGAGTATAAATAGCACCTACTGATGACAAGCATCACGAAGAAGGTTAAATATTTCATGTCCTGTGCCGATTCCCCAAGGAGTAGCCACTGCAAGCACAGTCCCAGGTATACTCCTCAGGGTTCTTTGTTCCATAGAGTGAAGACAGTGTAGCCAGCCTGTAACACTCATCCACTTTTCTTAAAATACCTATGGGGCTTACCTCTCTCTGATTACCATTGTGCTGCTGCCATTCCTACCATTTTCAAGTGCTCCCTTCTTGGCCGCCACCATGAGTTATCCTCTCTCTTGATGTGATTGAAATTCCTCACCCAGTTAAAAGCTTGCAATAACTTAGTACCTCGGGGAAAGAGAAGCATACGGTCCATCAGCAACAACAATTCTCAGAATTTGCGGTTAGGTTACAGAACATTTTCTCTTTTTGTGTGGAAAGGTTGAGTATATGGTAACACAGATAAGAAATTCCCAGTTCCAGAGTAGCTCTATACCTCAGACTTCTTGGAAGTTAGTAGAATAACTTGACAGTAATGATGTGAGTTGGGAAGCTGCTAGCTATGTGAATGTGTTGACAGGAAGGTGTCTTGGGATTTCTAACTAAATACAGGGATATCAAAGGAAAAATCTTTGAGCCTAAAGTAGAAGCTTGAACAAATCCCAGAAGAAACACAGATAGAAGAAATGAGACAGCTTCTATAAAGGTGACCTGTGGCTATGAACTACCTGTCACTCACCAAAAGCTCTGAGCCAACCATACAATAAGTACATGGGGGACTATGAGAGAAGGAAAATGTAACTGAATCTTGTTGAATAGAATTGCATTAGTCTGAATCATAGCTCCTGTACTTCCTAGACATATGATCCTGCATGAATAATAGCCTCTATGCCTTTTTATTTCTTCATCTTTAAATGGGCA